>NW_016107319.1:10357544-10358756 GCF_001604975.1 Cebus imitator
AGAAAGAAAATATAACCAGCTAATTGGCTAACCAATTAAAGTCAACATTAAATAAATACAAAATTAAGCAATTAATGCAGCAGATGGTAAAATAATCGTTTCCTTTTATGAAAGTGGTCAGCAGGCTAAGGTAGAGTACTTCGTTTCACAGTTTAACTGTCTAGAACCCACAAAAACTAATCCAGGACAGGAGAAAACCTGGCATTAGCAAGGACAGAGTACTCCAACCTAAGAAAAGCTATTTCTAGGCTGACCACTTCCCAAAGGATACCTCTGTTCTTCCAGTGAACAACCGCACTACAGGAGAATGTACACGTTATTTCCTTTGATCCTTTCAATAACTGAGGCAGGTAAAGATTACTACCCCCATTCCGTTAATGAAAAAAGCTAGGCTCAGATACACTACATGGCTTGCCCAGGGAAATTCAGCTAAAGAGTGATGGAGCAGAACTTCATGCCCAGATTTACATCAAATTAATTCCACAGCGAGTGCATTTCCACTAGGCTGCCCAAAGATGCAGCTATGTCTTGAATATACTCACAAGGTAAGCCATCACCAGTTAAGAGAAAAAGCAAGTAAAAACTGGAGCCTCTACTGGCACCAAAAACAAACTGTGTAGTACTGAAAATACTGGTTTTTAAAATGATGAGATTTAGTAAACTTTACTGACAGGATTAAGAGTTAACACTAAATAATTTAAAACAGCATTAATAAAATAAGATGATAAAATGTAAATACCTTCACACCAAGATTGAAGAAGAATCGAAGAATATTCTTATCTGAAAATAATCATTTGTTAAAATTATATATCTGCAGAGCTTTTTTTTCAATCATCCTTATGAAACACATAATTCTAAAGACAGTATTACCTATGATAATTGTTTTCTCTAGCCTGTGATACAAATCATAGATAAAAACTGTAATGGCCGGCTATGGCAGCTCACGCCTGTAATCCCAACACTTTGGGAAGCTGAGGCGGACAGATCATGAGATCAGAAGTTCAAGACCAGCCTGGCCTATATGGTGAAACCCCATCTCTACTAAAAGAATACAAAAATTAGCTGAGTGTGGTGGCATGTGCCTGTAGTCCCAGCTACTTGGAAGACTGAGGCAGGAGAATCACTTGAACCAGGCAGGTGGAGGCTGCAGTGAGCTGAGATCATGCAACTGCACTCCAGCCCAGGCAATAGAGTGAGACTCCATCTCAAAAA
>NW_016107319.1:10359036-10384347 GCF_001604975.1 Cebus imitator
AAAAAAAAAAAGGCTGTAATAAAACATAACCTAAAAACAGGTTTCTAAAGATTAATTCCAGATTCAATATGCTTTGTCTGTTAGCATATTGAATCCCAAAATGGCTTAAACTAAATTTTGTATCTTATTAAAACTAAATCTGGGTAAAGGACATTCAGGTGCTTTCTTTCTCAACTTTTCTGTGGGGTTTAAAAATTAGGAAATTAAAATGTTGAGGAGAATGGTAAAATCAACATAAAACCTAACTTATTACTATCATGATTAGTAAAATAATATTATTCCAAGTATACATTTACCATGAGCCTTTTACCCATAGACACACTACTAATAATACCACCCACATAAATCCAGGTAAAGAGCATACAGTAGTCATTGCATTACTCTAGCAGATTTACAGATATAATATTTTGCAAACTATAAATGGGGGAGGGGTAAGTTCCTTAAAAATAAAGGGGAAAGGCAAATGTTAAAAGAATTTTTAAACAAAAATAAGACATATTGAATATAGTACTTTAACAGCCACTACACACTATATTCGCTTTTCTCAGTGACTTTTTCATGGATGCATGCGTTAGTTCCAAAACGCAGACCAATTTTGAGAAAACTCCATAGTGTTTAGGTATCTAACTAAATTATTATGATCTTAATTCAAAATGGTTTCAAGTCCATTTATGTAAAAAAAGATAGGAGGTATCATTACTAAGCATACTAGCATTAACAAGTATGCTAGAAACACTAAAAAACATTTTCTAATACATTTAAATCAAGCTGAAACCAGAATGAATGCCTAATAGCCAAACCTTGAGCTATTAGAGGTCTGGTTTCCCAGTAAGCTTAAGGACCTGTCCTTCCTGTCCTTGAGCTTACTGAGAAACCAGACCTCTGACCTCTATTTACAGCTCTTCATTTCTCGCTAAGCCTGTTTGGACTTTGTAAAGTCGATTTGAACTTGGAGAAGGAGCTCACCTTTAGGTAGGTCCTCCCCAGTCTGACACAGTGAATAAGGTGGTACAATGGCTCGATCTCCCTTTTCATTATAAGGAAACCCAGGATAGAGTGGGTCTTGATAAAGGCTCAATGTCTGAGGCAAAGGCATCAAGGGCTGGTTAACCGCCTGTATTGACACAGGAACTGGAGAGGGTGTTAAATGAGCTTGGGATACAGCAGAATCAGGTCCAGTGGTCAAAGTCTGTGTCACTGACAAAACAGGAATTTGAGCAGGGACACCTACAAAAGAGAAGAAAAGGAATCAAAAATCACAAAAGGTGAAAATAATTCTCTACAAATATGCTTACATTATCCTATGAAGAATGCTGTGTAACTGATACACCCAATCTAAGGTGATACCTTTAGTATCAACCAAGGGCCCTCCTGGACACAAAGGAAGAAATATGCCCGGGACACAAGCTTTGAGTCAACGTCTTCTAATAGTAACATGTAGGAGATGGGGCAGGCAGGTCAAGGGGTTCATTATGAGGCCATAAAGAACTGGCCCATGGAGAAAGCATTAAACTATGGTGCCAGTTAGTGCTGAGCAACCAAAGCAACCAGCTCAAACATCATGCTCCTGAGATTATGAAGGCATATGTCAGATGAATACAACCCCAAATGAACACCGTCTTTCCATAACGGAAGCAGAGCAAAGCAGAGTATCATAGAAAGCTCTGTGAGGCTCCACATACCTAACCCTGCTCGGAGGTCAAACTTGCACTCAAGAATTTGTATTAAAAAGGCATTTGTTGGTTGTCTGGCTAGATTTTCTAAACCCTTCTCTAACCTGTTGGTCCAAAAGTTGTAGGTTCACTTGGCCAGGCTGGCACAGTGGCTGGTAAAGAAGGCACCGCAGGAGTTAGATGTACCTCTGGAGAAACTAGAAGGGGAGCTGGATTTGACAAAGACACATGTTCTGCTGGCTTCTTCAAGAAAGGGGGTGAGTGGGGGAAGAAAGAAAAAGACAAGAGGTCATTTTGCTTTACACTAATTCTAACCATCTTGAGTTGCCTGCCTTTTATACAAATGAAGTACAAATAGCCCTTATAGTCTTAGAAAAGAAAAACATACAGTAGCTAAAGATAATATGCAAACAAATTTGATCCTAACCAAGGGTTGCCTACCAACGAGGATTGTAATTTTTAATAGAGACAAGGTTTCACCATGTTGCCCAGGCTAGTCTCAAAACCCTTGGGCTCAAGCAATCTGCCTGCCTTGGCGTCCCTAAGTGCTGGAATTACAGGCGTTAGCCACCGTACCTATCTACAAGCAGAGTTAAATACAACACAATACTTTTAAGGCAAGTAAGCAAAATCACTGAAATCTTGAAATTCATGATTATTATAAAAACTCCTCATATAGCTATATGCTTTCTTACCAATATGAAGAATGTTGATTGAAAGGCATTTAACTTTCTCTACTCTTGTATTAGATCAAGAACTAAAATGTCTGCTAGAACACCATTTCTTCATCATGCAATGTGTAAACTGGTATTTTTTTAACGTGTATTTTTCAAACCTTTCAATCAGTACATTCCTTCCCAAATAATTACTAATGATGAAGACAGCTCTTTTAAGTTTTGAAATAAAGGAGAAATTCATAGTTTCCCTTCAAAAATCTTACTTTCAAGCAAATCCACCAAAGTAATACAAAGTGTCAAATACAATAACAAATATATTCAAAATCAATTCAAAAGAATGCACTCAATGTGCAGAAAATGATGGTTATTTTTATAACATTCCATAAATTTCGAGAACATTCTAGACTAACATCAGAATAAATTTAAAAATCATAACCACACCCAAACTGTGATGCTAGAAAAAATTCTCCCATTTCCCATATCAGAATCTTTTCTATTTTTAAATGATCCTATATAGAGAGCAAAGAAACCCAGACAGTGGAGCATTCAATGTTAAATACAACAATGTACTTACTTGTTCTGCAGGAGAAGGGCACTCTAACTTCTTTGACTTTGATGGTGATGAAACTGCTGCATATTTATCATCGGTGATATTCTTTTGAAGCCAAAAAGAAGCAAAGTTTTAGCAAAGAAGCAGAGACCCACATTCTGGAATAACTGATGGCTTCCTTTTATAATTCACCCTATCTACATCTGACAGAACCCTCTCACCACTGAGTATTTCTTCCAATTGTAACTTATTTTCAACAGGTAGGCTAACTTTGCCTGCACATCTTTATTACATCAAACTACTGGGCAATTTTCACTGGCGGTAAGGATTCAAACAGTATGCTCTTGTCCTTTAAAAATATCACTCTAGAGAGAATAAAAGCTACTTTCTTTTTTTTTTTTTTTTTGAGATGGAGTTTAGCTCTTGTTGCCCAGGCTGGAGTGAAATGGCACAATCGGCTCACCGCAACCTCCACCTCCCGAGTTCAAGTGATTCTCCTGCCTCAGCCTCCTGGTAGCTGAGATTACAAGCATGCGCAAGTATGCCCAGCTACTTTTGTATTTTTAGTAGAGACAGGGTTTCTCTATGTTGATGAGGCTGGTCTCGAACTTCCTGACCTCAGGTGATCCGCCCACCTCGGCCTCCCAAAGTGCTGGGATTACAGGTGTGAGCCACTGTGCCTGGCTAAAAGCTACTTTCTAACAATTCTGGCAGGGCACCCTAATGTACCTTGAAGAAATTGTTAGGCCAGGCATGGTGACTCACACCTATAATCCCAGCACTTCGGGAGGCTGAGACGGGCAGATCACAAGGTCAGGAGATTGAGACCAGCCTGGCCAATATGGTGAAACTCTGTCTCTACTAAAAATACAAAAACTAGGTGTGCATGCCTGTAATACCAGCTATTTGGGAGGCTGAGGCAGGAGAATCACTTGAACCAGGGAGTCAGAGGTTGCAGTGAGCCAAGATCGCACCACTGCACTCCAGCCTAGCAATGGAGTGAGAGTTTGTCTCAAAAAAAGAAATTGTTGTACTTGTGAGTGACTTCTCAATCCCCATCGTCTTTTCCCTGCTTTTCTACGTTTCTAATACAGAGCTATAAAATTTTGAATTACCTTCTTCCACTTCTTCCTACTACACTATCACAGTATGAAGAAAAAAGAAAAGATGCAAGTAGTGTTTAAAACTTTTACCTCCAATGTGCTTGGTTCGGGTTTTTTATCCAAGTGGCTATGTCCATGAATGGAGTCTGTAGCAGATCAAGATAAAAAAAGACATCATGGTTTATTATTCTGATTGATGTCTGAGTACAGAAAAACAAAATACAAAGATAGAAGAAAACAAAAGTACTATTTGAACCATGTTTAGTCACTGAACACGTAGTTTTCAGAATAACATTTAACATGCATTAGCTTAAGTCAACGCTTCTCTACCACATTCAAAATATGTGACATTAGATAACTACTTTAACAACTTAAAAAGTGGTTTTTTCCAAATATATTACATTAAGCCAGTCATCTAAAGAGATCTCTAGCATCTGCTTTCGAATGATGAGATAATTTACCTTTGTCTTTTCGTTCTTCTGTATCCATTCTCCGCCTGCTTCCTTTTCTATCACTTACATGTGATGATTTTCTCTGTACACACTGATTGCTACTCTGAGAAGCTGACTGACTGACTGATGAGCTCTTTAAAATGAACAAAACGCAACATTTTGTGTTAAAGATTGACCCACAAATATATGAACGTATCCTGTAATTAATCTTACTCTTCACACTTCTAAAAAGTCTCAAAATTCACAGCCCTATATTTTTGAACTGAAACTATAGAAGATGGAATGTAGGGTCCATAATTAAATGATACACTCTAGATTAACAGTCTTATCACTAAGTCAAAAGGATTAAGCAATCAGATTTCAGCCTAGATTAGTAGACTTAATCTTCATATCCCTATTTCAGGAAGCCACCATGACCTAACTTTTATCCTGCAACTTTTCTTTACAAAAACACCACCATCTTGTGTGCAAACTTTCCAAAAATGCCATTGTAGAGCCATATTTGTCTGGTGGGGAGTTGGGAAGAACCTAAGGACAAATTAGCAGATACAGTGCACTAGGATTCTTATCACTGAAATGCTTACTGACTGTTAGCAAATCACTTAAACTCTGCATTAGATTAGGGACTGAAATAAGTCAGGTTGTTAAGCTAAATTATCACTGAAGGTTCTAGGTTCCTGTTTTAGCGTTCTGAATAAATGTTCCACACACTAAGAGGAGGATCTCAGCCTTCTGTAGCAGGAGTTTTCTAAAAAACAAATCTGAGTCATTATCAAAAGCAATCTGTACCAAACTCCTTAGTCTAAAAACTATGAGTATGCAAGACCCCATTCTTAACAAGAGAGAAATTTCACAATCTGTCCCCACATTACAGTTGTACTTTTACAATTCACTAACTGAAAAATGCAAAAAGGTATGAATACAAGCTTAAGCAATTTGTATTTATTTATATAATAACACATATGACATGAGAGATAAATGTAACTTAGCACATAAACGATGCTTATTTACATATAAATTTGGGCACTTCCAATTATTCCTAAACAGATTCAGGTACTTCTTCCAATAATTCCTAAACTTCAACGCCTGTGCCAGATTAAACTGCAATTCCAGATCAGTTGTTTTCAACTGAGCTCCTTCTAAAACCTCTAAAGAAGTCCACAGAGACCAGAAGACAGACTGAGTGTGTGGGGCTTTAATGTTTTACAGCAGTATACTGGGTAGCCTCCTATAACACTCCATTGTTTATTTAATCTACTCTTAAGAGAAAAAGTGTCCAACCACCATTCTGGATCATAGGTCATTTGGGTACAACTTACCAAGACGTAAAAGATCACAGGCACAGGCTCCCAGACCTGAGAATGAATTAGGTACCCCCTCCTCTGTGCTGCCAGCAAACCCACCTCACAGAGCATACACTTCATTCTACATGACAAGTTTTCTTTTCTGACTTCCCAAAAAGAGTTAAGAAACCTGAAGGTAGAGAACACTTCTTTGATCATAGAAGCATCCACCACAGCCCAGTGCCTGACACACGGAGAAAGGACAAAGCCACAGGATGACATGTGCTACCACCTCCAACAGCAAACACCCTGAAAGACAGTTCTCAAAAGGGCTCCCTAATATTATATCTGTATCTTGTAATGGATTAACTAAATCGTGAACCTCTACTACCTAGTACTTTTGCTAACAAATTAGGTTCTAGTTCAAAAGAAAATACTAAACACTACAAGTGAACAAACCGGTTTACTTGCCTCAACTGTGTTACCAACTTTTTAGTAATATCTCTAGACCACCTACTCCTTAAGAAAAATGTGAAAAGGAAAAATATGAAAAATGTGAAAAAATGTGATCTTTAAAGTATGTTTCAGTATAAAAATTATTAGTTTACCATTGAGAACTATGGTTTAATATAAAAATATCTTAAGAGAAACTTCTATAGAGTAACTTTTAAAATGTCTTTTCATACATACGGAAAGGGCTGGGAAAGCCTGTTCATCTCTGTTCTGAATCTCATAGAGTAAACGAGATTCTTCTATAGCTTGCTTCTCTCTGCGCTCTTCTGGGGAAAGGCCGAAATAGTTAGATTCTCGACTTGCGTGATCAAAATCTTCAACTCTTTCACGATCAAGTTTTCTGTCAAATAAAACATTCTTGTCAGATTAAAAAAAAAAAAAAAAAAAGACACACTGTACTGAGTACCTAAAATAAAATGATCTATTTTGCAATACAAACATTTTACTAATTTAGCTACATTGACATTTTAGAACTTTTGGCAGCCTGGTTAATAAATGTTGAGCAAATGGAAGCTCCTGTAACATTAGCCTACCTTACAGAGAGTCAAGAAGACAAACTTAACAATGGGAGGTAGAAGGGGAAAGAAAAAAAACATTTCCAAATGACAGAAAAACGAGTGAGGTTTTTTCCTTTTCATCAGGAAGAAATGTAAGCACTATATATACTTGTTATACCATATTCCAATATTTTCATTAAGAATTCTCAAAACAAAGGGAAAGTTATTAGTTTAGGTCTCAAAAGCATTCTCATTTTCTGTTCTAAGTAAAGGGGAATGGTCCAATGACCATTTTAGAACTGACACTTTAGAACTGACATTTTAGTTCAGTGGACCATCTTCCCACTTGTTTATGACACCACCAAGGGAGACAGCGAGCCGAGAAAGAAAAACTAAAACATGTCAGGCCTGGATGCCAATTGTATAGATAAGACTGCTGTCATTTCAACAAATTTTGGCCAACTAAGGATGACAAGAAATTCATGAATAGAGTTTAGTGCCCTATAATGCAACCCTAATGTATGATATGGGTTATAATTATTAAAGGCAGTATGAATACTATTTCAATCATGTCTAACAATTCTTCGAAAGTGGAAAATGAAAATCTAAAACCTCTAAGAAAAATACTTTGTCACAGTACAAAGAAATATATATTATCCTCCTCAACAGAATAGAGCACTATGATATCATCTGATTTTTTTGCCTCTGAAATAAGTAATAGCCATAACGGCCATTTCATGTCCTTACATAGTCCCACTTATTAATCACACTCTAATTACAATAGAACAGATGTCAACCCCAATGGTATTGATGAAAACAGGTGGGGTAGCAAATCTGGACTCTCAAAAATTTTAGACCAATCCTTCCCAAATCCTAGCGGTAAAAAATTTTGAAGAGAACTCAGCAACTGTCAAGAGTCTCTGGAAAATTAGCACTACCTTACCACTATCTCCTATGACCCAAAAAAAAATGACCACTACTATATGGCCTTCATCTCATCCTCACCTACCACACAGAGAGAAGCTACTACTTTCCATTTTCATCTAGCTTGAAGACAGATATTCAGTTACAGTATTTCCTAGATACCCACATTAATGAAAGCATATATGGCAATCTTGCTTGATCTTTTTGTTATATTTGTGTTTCTTCCAAAGGAAGAGACAATATCAAGAGGAAAACAATGGAAAAAGTAAGAGGCCATGAAAATCTCATATCCAGCACTACAGTTCTCTTTTGCTCTATAACTGGAAGAAATTCAAAAGTGATGTGGTAAAGATTAGAAACAGAGTGAAGATGAACTCTACTGGGCTTAAATCAATTGGATTATTAGCTATAAAATCCTAAAACGACTAGGTTTTTTAATGATGTTAAATATTCAGCAAAATTTTTAAATCTGTTTTAATACATTAGTAAAATTTATTCTCACACACAGAGTGGAGAAGGCATACTAAACTCATGACAAACTGCAAATACCACTATGTTCTAATGTAATTAGACACAATGTCAAAAATACCTCAAGTTTCATGTCTATGTATTACTTACCACTGCCTTGTCACATACCATCACATGTTTTTATATAGCAAGTAACGAATATAAGCTAACAGAGAAAAAAGGATCTTAGTAAGATATGCTTCTCTATAACACAGTATTAAAAATACTGTTGATTAAAAGTATTACTGGTACGAGATATCTGTTTGAGCACTGCACCAGTTCATAGGCGATTAGAACACCGGAAACAATGGATTATACATTCAGTTTATGATAAACAAGTTTATTTAAATTCATTTTATAGTATTTTCTTTTATAATCTTTAAATCATTAAGAGTACCCTTGTGTTCAAGGAAAAAGAATGTTGCTTTTCTATCGAAAAATAAGAATGTTATTAAACAATTAATTTCAGCCTATGACCTTCCTATAGTTACTTCATGTTTTTAGGTTTCCAAAGCTAGCATTCAAGATAAGTTAATATCTTAGATACTTTTCGTGCATTGAGTAAGCTACCACCAGAGGCTACTGGAGTTTGGTCAATGTCCAAACAACAAACTAGTTGATTAGTGGCATAAATTCTGTTTGGGAGAGGTAATGTAACAGGTTAGAATCATTACTATTTGTTATGAATTCAACTATATTTCTCAAAAAGATGTGTTCATGTTCCTAATCTCTAGTACCTGTGCACATGACCTTATTTAGAAACGGGGTCTTCTCAGATGTAATCAAGTTAAGATGAGGTCATAATGAATAGGGTAGGACTTAAACCCAGTATGACTAATGTCCTTATGAGAAGAGACAGACACAGACACATGGGGAGAACACCATATGATGATGGAGGCAGAGAATGGAGGGATGCACCTACAAGCCAAAGAACTTCAAGAACTGCAGTCAACTCCCGAAGCAGGAGATAAGCATGGAACAGATTCTCCCCTAGAGCCTTCAGGGAGAACATGGCCCTTGCAACAACTTGATTTCAGACTTCTAGCATCCAGAAGTGTGAAAAAATAAATTTCTGTTGTTTTAAGCTAACCAGTTTGTGGTACTTCGTTACAACAGCCCCAAGAAACTAATATTGATAAATGTCAGCTTAAGAACCTACAATTCTGTCTTGAAGATGCTACATAAAACGTCTTTTTTTCTTTCTTTTTAAGACTAGCCAACTACAGTATTGAGAAGGGGTGACAGAGCAGAACCAAGAGTTTGATCTGTAACTGACTGTGATCAATCAACCGAGATAACTCACAACCTTCACACCAGCCTATACATCTTTAGTGACAAAACGTTAAGTGTATTCACAAGAAAGGGAACATCCAAATGCCAGAAATAAAGAACTAAAGACCAGAGGGTTAGCAAGCACATAAGCCGATGCTACAGCTCTTCAGGCAATTGAATGTACTTGAATGGGAAAGATACTGGTCAGAGTCACCTATGAAGACTCCATTGGAAACAAGGCCACGTTTGCATGATGAAGACAGTTTTAACATAAGACACGGCGCCTCGCAAATAAAGCTCTTCCTAAGGGCTATAAAATTACTCAACAGAAAGGGTAGACTAAAGAAAAATTAAAACCCACATAGCAGAGGAAAATTATGAACCTAAAAGTTCATCTGTCTCTGGATATTTAGTCAGAATGCTGATATTCATAATTTCAGACCTAAAACTGTAGCCCCCATTCAGTATTAAGAGACATTACCACAATCGAAACTTATCAGAACAAAGTAAAACAACAATTTGGGCTGCTTTAAGTTCTTGTACAAATGTAAGTATCCTCGCCTCCCAAGGAATTGAGAATGCAATCTGGAATCCAGTATTTACCATATTACAAGCCACCAGTAAATAATTAAGTATCAGAATAGGATTGGGCTAGAATAAGATCTCCTAAACCATCTGAAAAAATTACTAAAAAATAAAGGTCTCGCTATATATATTTCCTGGGTTTGTTCTAAGAGAATTATAAAGAATTGAGATCCTCACATGATGTTTATCCAAAATGCTTTTAATACTAATCTAGGGACAAATATATGAATAAAAAGTTAAAATTATTTAAATGCACATGATGTGACAAATACAACAAATGCCTCTTACTTATTTCTATACTTCTCTTGCATTCAAGAAGGTTACCTTATGATCTGTGAGGGTGTCCGGCTAAGATTTTTGTGCTCACTGGAGAATTTCTGAGACTGTGACCCTGAAGAATGACTAGAGAATGCATGTTGTCTTACTCCTGAAGGATGCTGCAGTCGAGGAGGTAGTGCTGATGGGGCTTTTATTGGCTTGCTTGGATTCTTTGGCCCTCTGTAGTCCATATCTGTGATAAGAACCCAAACGCACGTCATAATATTCACAATTCTGTATTATGAACAACCCCAAGTACCATCATCCCAATCCCAAAGGAATGATAGCTTGATGTGCTCCTACCAGAATGGAAATTTTGTCCAGAAGTAGAAGGTTTTTTCATCTTCTTCCCTGACACCGTGTTCCAGCTTTCTGGGGGAGGTGCTTTGAGGTTCTTTGATGTGTGCCTTCAAAGAGGGAAAACTTGTGATAGCTTAAAATACCTTAGTAAGAATACTTAAATATTCTGCATTTTTATTTTCAGCCTATATAACAATTTCCAGTTTTATTTCTTATATTAAAAACAAATTAGAATTTAAGTACAAACAGCATTTAGCAATCCAGATGCAATTCTAATCAAATAAAATGATATAAATCAAAAGCCTATTTTCTAATTTTAAAAAAAGAGGCCTAAATCACAATTTAAGCAAAAGTTAAATAAATACGCGATGACTTATTCTGTTAGATATAATAATGGTACTGTAGTTAAGGCAGGAAAAGAAGTCTTTATACTGTCAGAGGCGCATATAAACATCTACTGGAGAAATGTGGTGTGATGTTTGAATCGCCTTCGAAATATGCCAATTTCATTTAATTTTTTTAAAAAGTATTAGGGAAAATAGACTAGAAAATATTGCCAAATGCTTGAGTTGCTAAAAATGGGTGCTGAATTATATTGAGATTAAAAAATTGCAGTGTTGGTTATATTGGGGTTCTTTTTCTTCTTTTTTTTTTTTTTTTTAGACGGAGTCTTTCTTTGTTTCCCATGTTGTTGTGTAATGGCGTGATGTCGGTTCACTGCAACCTCCACCTCCCAGGTTCATGCAATTCTTCTGCCTCAGCCTCCCAAGTAGCTGGGACTAGAGGCGCATGCTGCCATGTCCAGCTAATTTTTTGTATTTTAATAGAGACAGGGTTTCACCATGTTGCCCAGGCTGGTTGCGAACTCCTGAGCTCAAACAATCTGCCTGCCTCAGCCTCCCAAAGTGCTAGGATTACAGGCATGGGCAACTGCGCCCAGACTGGGATTCTATTCTTAATTTGTGTAGGTTTAAATTTTTCCAGTAAAGTTTAAGGTGTGACTTACTACCTTTTTCTCTAATAAAGGCCAGCAGCAACTGAAACAAAGGTGCTCTATAACATAAGTCAACAATACTTCACTACTCCATCTGACAAACACTGACTGAATACTAACTACATGCAATGCAGTACTGAATGAATTTTAAATGAGTCCCTCCAAAGCTCCCATATTTGAACTACCTTTGTGCACAATGGCACATTTTAAACAGTAAGTAACAAAACAATCTTCATTTAATGTCTGACAATGTGCAAAATCCTAATTTGCACATTTGGTACTTTTTTAGAAGTCAGAACAAATATACTTTTATTTATTGATTTTTGAAAGAGTCTAGCTCTGTTGCCAGGCTGGAGTGCAGTGGCTCACTGCAACCTCCACCTCCCAGGTTCAAGCCTGTCTCAGCCTCCCTAGTAGCTGGGTTTATAGGCATGCACTGCCACACCTAGCTAATTTTTGTATTTTTAGTAGAGACACCGGGTTTCACCATGTTGGCCAGGATGGTCTCAATCTTCTGACTTTGTGATCCACCCACCTCAACCTCCCAAAGTGCTGGGATTGCAGGCATCAGCCACCATACCTGGCCCAAATATATTTTCTATACATGGGCAATATCTTTCATTAAATTTGCAAATACAGAGGGTCATTTTAAAATGCTCATGATTAGGCTAAATGGACGAAGCAGTAAATGTCTTTTTTTTCTTCTTTTTTTTTTTATTTTATTTCTTTTTTAATTAGAGACAGAGTTTCACTATGCTGGCCAGGCTGGTCTTGAACTCCTGACCTTGTGATCCACCTGCCTCGACCTCCCAAAGTGCTGGGATTACATGCGTGAGCCACCACGCCTGGCCAAGAAGCAGTAAATGTCTTAGCTGAAAATTAGTACATACTTCTTTCCCAGTTCTTCAACCAAAACTGGTCCATTCTCAGAATGAACTCCTTGAGCGTCTGCATTCAAAAATTTTCCATTGTGATCCAACCTAACCTGTTAAAAATTCCAGAAGTGAAAAAAAAAAAAAAAAAAATCAGTCATCTGCTTCCTTTGCATTAATCTTCAGTTTTTAGCTTTTTGGGGTTTTTGCTTTGTTTTGAGACAAGGTCTTGCTCTGTCACCCAGGCTGGAGTGCAGTGGCACAATCTCGGCTCACTGCAACCTCCACCTCCCTGGTTCAAGCCTGGGATTATCCTGCCTCAGCCTCCCTAGTAGCTGGGATTACAGGCATGTACCACCACCCTCAGCTAAGGTGGGGTATTTTTTTTGTATTTTTAGCAGAGACATGGTTTCACCATGTTGGCCAGGCTGGTCTCGAACTCCTGACCTCAAGTGAACTGCCTGCCTCGACTTCCGAAAGTGCTGGGATTAGAGGCATAAGCCACCTCGCCCAGCCAGTATTTTTAAAATTTAGTCTTTAATTAAACAGAAAATAAAGTTTATCGGTAAAAACAAAGTATAAGTTCAAAAAGATCTACAGTAAAATCCATCTCCTTAACCTCTCAGACCTCCCTATCTACTACCTAAAGGAAAAAAAAAACTTTCCTTCTCTGTCCTTCTAAATTTTTTTCTAAACTAATTTTCTAAATTATTCAAAAAGTAGGAGCACAGTATGTTAAGGCTCTAAACAAAAGAGGCAACATGTCCTGGTTCTGAAGGCAGGGCTGTGGTCCCACACACCCCAGGCTTCCAGGCCTGGCTTTTCCACTTACCGGCAATATGACCTCGGGCAAGTTATTTTTCTCTCCCTTCAGTTTCCTCATAATGCAAAATGGAGCTAATAATAGTACCTACATCACAGAACTCATGGAGATGGAATGAGAGTGCACAGGATACACATAAAGGATACCAACTTGCACACAGCAACACTCTACAAATGAGAGCAACTATTATTATCTTCCCATTTTTCCTATATTAAAAATGTGCAACTGTGATCTTTTTTTATCCCTAAAAATATATGCATTAACTGTTCTCTACCATACAATTAGTATTACCCAACGGTAAATCCATGATAAAAGAGTAATAAGCCTAAGGTTTCTTCCTATCAGTAATCTGCCCACATTGAATTGTGCACCTGCCAAGTACGGCACACAGGACAATGCTTTAAGCAATCTCCCACTTTTAGTAGTAAATCAAAGTTTTCAATCTGGTATTTCATTCTTCATCAGTCCAATAAACATTTTTCCTCCAAAAGTTTCACAATAAAAAATTTTTTCTGAACTTAGTTTTTAATCAAAAGTTTAAACTACACTTAACTTCAGTAAACAAAAGTCACCTTAGAGTCAGTCACCTCAGTTTCTTAAAATTTTAATGAAATGTTATCCAAATAAAATGGTCAAGTAGTAGAGATGGAAATAAAATACTCTAAAAAGGAAAAAAAAAGTATGTGCTTTACTATCTACTTTATCAAAACACCTACTTTACCAAAAGCAATTTCAACCTCAAAGGAAATATGCTTGATTTAAAATAAATAACACAACTTTAGTGATACAGCATAAGCCATATTCTCTTCTCTGTTGAGAAGGGTAGGGAGAGAGGCCTTTAAACCCTGGATTTAATCTCCTTTGTTCTCTTTCAAGTTTTCCCAATCAATGTGGTAAAAGTTTCCGCAATTCCCTTCTACAATTAGAGCAGACAATCCTGTAACACAGTACCTGATTGAATCATGTTCTCTTCTTCCTCACCTTTAAATACCCAGAATCAAAACTATTAAAGGTTCTGAAGATAAAGTCCACAGTTGATGTCTCAGATAAAATCCTGGCTAATCATAATATTATTATAATACCATATTATGTGATAAATTGGTTTATGATTTCACATAAACCAATTTATCACATAATATGGTATTATAATAATAATATGATTTAAAGTAAATGAGCGTTTCCTCCATAAGTCAAGAAGAAATGTTTGCCAATGACTGTTTTAGTTTTTTTTAAAGGCAAGACTTTTTGATGAAAATAATTTCTGATGAGAACTTCCACATTAACATCATCTGTGTATGTGGAGGTTTTGTTTTTGAAATAGCAATATTTTTCCATAAACAAAGAAGAAAAAAAAAACAAGAAAAGAGACCCTGCAAATTATCTTACCTAGGGTTTCTTCTGCCTAAGCATTACTGACACTTTGGACTAGGTATTCTTTGTTAGAAGGAGATGAGGGAGGCTGTCCTGTACATTGTAGAATGTTTGGCCACAGGTTTGGCCTCTACCCACTAGATGTCAGTAGCACCCTCCCAGTTGTGACAATAAAAAATGTCTCCAGACAATGCTGAATGGCTGGGGGTAGGTGGGGTGATGGTTAACTAACAAATTAAGAAACAACTGATTTTTTTCTTTTTTTTTTTTGAGACAGAGTTTCACTCTTGTTACCCAGGCTGGAGTGCAATGGCGCGATCTCGGCTCACCGCAACCTCCGCCTCCTGGGTTCAGGCAATTCTCCTGCCTCAACCTCCTGAGTAGCTGGGATTACAGGCACGCGCCACCATGCCCAGCTAATGTTTTGTATTTTTAGTAGAGACAGGGTTTCACCATGTTGACCAGGATGGTCTCGATCTCTTGACCTCGTGATCCACCTGCCTTGGTCTCCCAAAGTACTGGGATTACAGGCTTGAACCACCGCGCCTGGCAGAAACAACTGATTTTAATCCAACTTTTTCCTTTAACAATCAGTTACTCAAATCCAGGGCAGCTGCTCATCCAAATGAATTGGCAAAAACTCCTCTGTGGTTCACTTTCCTTCCTCAGTCCAACAGTAAACATCATGTATGTATCGCAATCTCCCAACATGATTTTCATAAACAAAACTAAGTGACCTATAAAGTCAATTTTCAATCAATTTCAGTCTATTTGAACAAAAATACCTAAATGTCTGAAATATTATTACTTCTTTGAACCAAGTAATACCAAAGATCATGTGATGGATGCCACAGTTTTGGATACATACAATTTTGGCAATGTATTCAAATGAATCAAAAAGCTGAATGCTTGTAAACTATGAAAATGTACATACATGATAAATATATTCTGAAATCCCAAATTAACAACACATTCACACCTCAGCTGTCTTCTTGGTTCCTATTAGAAAAAATAAGGTTTCAAGTAAAATCTCTTCTTTTACACAAGTCACTTACTTGACATTTGTCTCCAACTTCATATTGTAAGCCAGCAGCAATGGAATAATCACGTTTCTGCTGAGCTGGTTAAAAAAAAAAAAAAAATTCAGTATAACATAAAGTTGACTTATTTTTAAGTGCTACAAAGCAAATTTATGGAAAATGCAGATTTTTAACTCACCTTGTTTAGACTTCAGCCAAATTTCATATTCTACATTTCTATAGACTGCAGGATCGAGTGACTTAAGAACCTTTCTAGACAAAGGCAGGCTAGTAGAGTTCCCATTGTTCTTCAGCTGCTAAACAAAGTCAGGAAGTCCAATCAACACATAAGTGCTTTTAAAACATTTTTGTCTAAAATACATGCAAGAGTAAAGCCAAATGAATAAAAGAAACTTGAAAAAATTAGGAAGTCACCAAATAAATTTATTAGTAGATGATTCTAACTTGACTGAAATGTATCAGAAAAAAGAAAAAACTTAAAACTTTAAATTTACATGTTTAAAGAACTAGTTAAAACACTTTAAAAAAAAAAATACCTCATCCCCTGACAAAGGTTTAAATCCATTCACATCAGCAGCAGCAGTTTTACTCCTATAAAGAAAGATAACCATAATTAGGAGCAGAAAAAGATATTTGCATATAATTACCTTCTAACCTCATCTAAAAGTCTTCAAAGTCAGAACTATGCTCCAAAATGTCAGAACTATATTCCAGTGAGCTCATACAAGTTTTAGTATAAATGTATCTATATATAAAAGGGTATATGTAAGTAAATATGCGTATGTAAGATAGATGTCAAAGATATCAGTAATTCTAACTGGCTCAGTAATCAATAAGAAAACAAAAATAAACTGAAATATGGGTGGGTAGAATAATTGAATTTACAAAGCAATGTAAAAACATCCTTTCAATATACACCTGAGGCCCCATTAAAAAAAAAAATATAGGGCGGGGCGCGGTGGCTCAAGCCTGTAATCCCCAGCACTTTGGGAGGCCGAGGCGGGTGGATCACGAGGTCAAGAGATCGAGACCATCCTGGTCAACATGGTGAAACCCCGTCTCTACTAAAAATACAAAAAATTAGCTGGGCATGGTGGCGCGTGCCTGTAATCCCAGCTGCTGGGGAGGCTGAGGCAGGAGAATTGCCTGAACCCAGGAGGCGGAGGTTGCAGTGAGCCGAGATCGCGCCATTGCACTCCAGTGTGGGTAACAAGAGCGAAACTCCGTCTCAAAAAAAAAAAAAAATATTTACAACAAAAGTATCTATTGGCAGATTTGACAACACTTTTATTAAAAATACTCTACATAAATAATATTCAGCACAATGAAAGCACCATCATCAGCCCTCTGAATTCACTGCCGCATACATATCTACACATTCATATACTCAGTAAGTACTTGGGCATCTACTATGTGCCATGCACTATACACAGCTGGCCTTTGAACGACAAGTTTGAACTGTGTAGGTCCACTCACACATTTTTTTCAACGAAAAGCAGTTTGAAAATACAGTATTCTCAGGATCTGACACCCAAGTATAAAGAGGGCCAACTTTTTATATAAACAGGTTCACAGGACCCACTGCAGGACTTGAATATGCACAGATTGTGGTATACTCAAGAGTCCCAAATCCCCTGGCATATACCAAGGGATGACTGTAGTATTAGGTACGAGGGTCTAGCATTTAAGAGAACAAAAACTCTGCCCACATGAAATGTACAATCTGGTGACAACAGATTAAAAACTACACAAGTAATTAGTATGTTAAATGCTGATAAACACATTGAGGAGAAAAAAAAAGTAGGGGGGAAAAAATGAGTGTTGAGATGTAGGCTGATAACAGTTTAACTCTGTGTCCCCACCCAAAATCTCATCTTGCATTGTAATACTTCCCACATGTCAAGGACAAGACAAGGTGGAGATAACTGAATCTTGGTGGTGGTTCCCCCATGCTATTCTCGTGATAGTGAGTTCTCACAAGATCTGATGGTTTTATAAGAAAGAGGCCACAGTAGTTCACGCCTATAACCCCAGCATTTTGGGATGCTAAGGCGGGTGGATCACATAAGGTCAGGAGTTCAAGACCAGCCTGACCAACATGGTGAAACCCCATCTCCATTAAAAATACAAACTTAGACAGGCATGGTGGTGCACACCCGTAATCCCAGCTACTTGGGAGGCTGAGGTAGGAGAATTGCTTGAATCAGAGAGGTGGAGTTGCAGTGAGGCGAGATGGTGCCATTGCACTCCAGCCTGGGAAACAAAAGCAAAACTCCATCTCAAAAAAAAAAAAAAGCAAGAGGCTTACCCCTTTGCTGGCACTCATTCTGTCTCCTGCTGCCCTGTGAAGAGATGCCTTCTGCCATGGTTCTAAGTTTCTTGAGGCCTCCTCAGCCATGCGGAGCTATGAATCAATTAAACCTCTTTCCTTTATAAATTACCGAGTCATAGCTATTTATTCATAGAAGCATGAGAAGGAACACATAGCCTCAAATAAAAAAAACAGAATAAGGAAAGGCCTTCCTGAGATGTCTTTTTGAATAAAGAAGGGTGGTGAGAAAGTAAGCCATATGACTCTTAGTATTCCAGGCAGAAAATAGCACATGCAAAGATCCTGAGGTGGACAAAGGGCTACTAAGGCTGGAACAGAGTGATGACAGGGCAAAGGGAGAAGGGGTGAGATAGTCTCCGACTTGGACCCACATGTACTCTTCTGTCCTACAAATCCTCCTTACTGAATCAATTTCTAGTTTTCAGTCCCTAGGTCTATACCCTTAAATGCAGCAATATTTAAGAGACCCTCAGTGAAAAGAATAACAGGCACAAGAATATAAATACATCCTTGGTCTTCCCTCCTTATTACTACACTATGCCTATCTACCTTGTCATGGTTATATAGCATTTTTCTTCCCTAATTGAAGCCCTGTGCTGTCTAAGTCAGAAATGACCAAGTAAAAAGAAATTTTAAGGCCAGGTACAGTGGCTCACACCTGTAATCCCAGCACTGTGGGAGGGCGAAGCAGGCAGATCACCTGAGGTTGGGAGTTCATGACCAGCCTGACCAACAGGTAGAAACCCCATCTCTACTAAAAATACAAAATCAGCTGGGCATGGTGGCGCAGGCCTGTAATCCCAGCTACTGGGGAAGCTGAGGCAGGAGAATCGCTTGAACCCAGGAGGTGTAGGTTATAGTGAGTCAAGATCACACCACTGCACTCCAGCATGGACAACAAGAATGAAACTCGGTCTCAAAAAAAAAATAAAAAATTTAATAATGCAATGAAAAGGTAACCCACATTCCAAGAACAATAATAGTACAGTAGAAAAAGAAAAACTAAACACAATAGTGAGCACATCTTCTTATACCCATTGTACCTTCTCTGGTAGACTTCTCCAGCTTATTAGCCCCTACTCTATACTTCATCTGCCAACTGCCATACAAGACCCAGTTGTTTCTAATACCATTGACACCCACAGCAACTTCTGTGCTAGAAGTTCCCCAATCCCAATCGCAGGTAATAAATTGTAACAAACTAGTCATTCTCTCTTCCAGTGTCCCCCATGCTCAATGACACAGTGCTTAATGAAAACCATAGAGCAAAATTTCTATCTATGCAAAGTTAGTCTATCCCAGAATTAAATTCACAATGGCAGACACTGATTCAAGTTAGAAAGAAATGGTGGCCAAATTTTCAATCAGGATCAGTAAAAACCTGGAATTACAAATCAAGAAATATATATATATATATAAATTATTTTTATAATAAAGAATTAGATATCCTAAGGCTTAAGTTCCATTTCTATCTCTACTGTCACAGAGTATAACATACCAAGTACGATCCTTTCATACTCTCTTACAAGAATATACATTTTTAGCTTCAAAAAGAATATAATAGGGTTGGTTCTTATAAATAACAGAGTAAACATCTTAACTGATAACTAATATACTGGATACCATATCTAGGACGTAGGCTATGTACTTTATATGCTATCTCAGATTTAATTTCATGAATTGTCCCTTTTGAGGAAATACTGACTATATTCTAATTTTAGAGTACTGGAATTGAGGCTTCTTAGAGAATTTAAGTAACTTGCCCCAAGTCAAGTCAAATTAGCAAGAAGCCATGACTGAAACCAGAGCCCAACCTCTTAAACACTACCTTATACGTCTGTGTGAAAAAGAAAGCTAAGCCTCAGAGACTCGACATTCAAATGTATTTACTCACAACCTACATAGAGGCATCACACAGAGGTGTTCACATATTCAAAGCCCCATTTTGGAACTTTCATTATCTAAAAAGAGGCACTACATAAGGACAAAAACAATAAAAGAAAGTGAAGAAAATCAAATTGGCCATTTTATTTCATTGCTGTGTATGTGAACAATTAACAAGTTAACTTACTTCAAAATTTTACAATACACATACATATAGGTAGGACCAAACTATTCTACAAATACACGTCTAGACTGCACAGGTGTAGATTCTCATCAACCAAAAACACACCAACTTTCAAAACAAACAGTCCCATAATAGAAATTAGGTAAAATTAGTGGCAGGGATAATGCAAATTCTGCAGATTGCTGTATTTTATGAATACCATTAACACCTCAATATATGTATGCAAAGACATATACTGAAATGTAAGGACATTTACTTAAATGTTTCCTTGTATGGCATTGGAAAGATATTTTAGGATTTCATTCTTACTCGCAACTGTCATCCTCCGAATCTGATATTTCACTGTTGTCTTCATCAGCTACTTCCAATGTATCTAGTCCCATGACAATTTTACTAACATCAGTTTTAAATACCTTCTCATACAGCAATTCATAAAGGAGAGCTGCAATTAATGAGAGACAGATTTTCTAACATTAACTACAAGCAATTTTTTAAAAACAGAAACAGACCATAACCTTTTAACTTTCTATTGCTCAGGCTTTTATAATCCTGACTAGATATCTACAAAATCTTACGGTCAATAACATAATTTAATCAGAAAGTTACCTGGGCTACAACTAAAATTTCTGTAAGTGCAGTTAAGTAGTTTAAAATAATCGCAAAACACAGTGCCATTTTTAAAACTAACACCATCACAAAAAGGTATCACAACTGTGAAACAAGTATGACAATGGGAAAAGCCAAAATACATATACTAAGCAATTATTACTACTACATTCCACATACTTGATGGTAAGCACCTGTATATACCCTCATGTTTAATCCTAGCACAGTGAAGCATTATTCTGATTGTACAGATAAGGAAACTGACACTTAAGAATGTCATACAACACGCCCAATCTAAAGAGACTTAGAGGAAAAACAGTAAGAAGCATTAAGATTGCTAGAAAGAGGAACATAATATAGTGCATACTAGCTGACAAGTCAGAAGACTTGGATGCTAGTCTCAGCTTTCCCACTAATTGTAACCTTGGACAAGCACTTCTCAGATTTCTATAGAAAGGGTGTTTGAGTACATAACCTAGCTCCAGATTTTAATTTTATATAAAGAACTAAAAAAGAAGCTGTTACAAAATATACTCTCAGCAGCCACTGAAAGAAAGGAGCATATTTAGATACTTTGTTGCTTTAAATAAAGTAAAATTTTAAAACCCTATCCAGTCCTGAATATAGGGAAATATATTTTAACAAAAATTCAAAAATACATGGATTTTAGGACTCTCATTTGGTGTTATTACAATGAGCTTTAAGAAAACAAATGTACTGGCCTGGCGCAGTGCTTCATGCCTGTAATCCCAGCACTTTGGGATGCTGAGGCAGGCGGATCACAAGGTCAAGAGATCGAGACCATCCTGGCCAACATGGTGAAACCCTGCCTCTACTAAAAATACAAAAATTAGCTAGGCGTGGTGGCATGTGCCTGTAGTCCCAGGTACTCGGGAGGCTGAGGCAGGAGAATTGCTTGAACCTGGGAGGTGGAGGTTGCAGTGAGCTGAGATCGCGCCACTGCACTCCAGCCTGGCGCCTGGTGACAAAATGAGACTGCCTCCAAAAAAGAAAAAAAAAAAAAAAAACACAAAGAAAACAAATGTATTAAGAATTCATCAACAACGGGGCCAGGTGTGGAGGCTCATGCTTATAATCCCAACACTTTGAACACTTTGGAGGCCAAGGCAGGCAGATCACTTGAGGTTAGGAGTTTAAGACAGGCTGGCCAACATGGTGAAACCCTGTCACTACAATAAAAACACAAAAATTAGCCATTGTGGTGGTGCACACCTGTAATTCCGGCTACTAGGGAGGCTGAGGCAGGAGAATCACTTGAACCCAGAAGCCAGTGGTTGCAGTGAACCAAGATCACGCCACTGCACTCCAGTCTGGGTGACAGAGCGAGACCCTGTCTTAAAAAAACAGCAACAACAACAAAAAAAAACAATGGGTGTCCACCTCTAAATGAGTTCCCACAGAGACCTCCTTCTTACAGACGATCTTTCTTCCAGATTCCAGGAATATGAGTTGCAGTCCTCATATCACCCAAACCATAGGCACTTAAAAGCACAGGAAAGACAAGCTCTAGGAGCTCTCTTCCAAAGCTGAAATGCCCAGATGGTAACGAGCTAGGAGAGGGAGATGAAACAGCCCAAGGTATAGAGGCCAGACTTTCATATCTTACAATGGATTAATTTTTTAAAATAGTGTATTACACGTATCTTTACTGGTTACCACTAGCTTAAGAGCAGAGAAAAAAGCTGTCACTTGCTTTACATGACTGATCTGTGCTGTGTCAGAATGGATGATATAACAGAAACTGGTAGGAAGGGTCACTGCTCTGCTATAGCAGTTAATTCTCAAACAGAATAAGGGCAAGGGGAATTCATACGCCCAGGAAACATTTGGCAAAATCTAGAGATATTTGTGGTTGTCACAATGGGAAAAAGAGTATGTTACTGACATCCACTATGTAGAAACCAAGGATGCTACTTAAATCCTAAAGTTCCAAGAGAGCCCTAAAACAGCATCATCTGGCCCAAAATGTCAATAGTGCCAAGATTCAAAATGCTGCTCTGGAGCCAAATATAATCAAATGTTTATTTGCTCAGTCATTTGGATTTTCAAGCTATACACTAACAGTTTTAAAGATGCATATAAATCTTTATTACTGAAATTATTGTAGCAAAAAAAAGTTGGCATTTACAAGTCAAACTCTAGCCACAAGCTCCCTTTCCTCCAATTTTTCTTTTTTTTTTTTTTTTTTTTNTTTTTGGTTTTGTTTGAGTTTGAGACAAGTTCTCAGTCTGTTGCCCAAAATGGAGTGTAGTGGCACAATCATAGCTCACTGCACCTTGACTTCCAGGGCTCAAGTGATCCCCCACCTCAGCCTCCCAAGTAGTTGGGACCACAGGTCTGCACCACCATGCTCAGCTACCTTTCCTCCTATTGCAACAAGTTTTTATTATAATATTAATATTCTTGTCATTTAATGTTCTTAGATATATCTTTTATATTACAACAGAATAGAATTATTTGTTCTGATTTGTTTCTATTAAGACTGTGTAAGTTTAGGAATATAATTTCCCATATAAACACAAGGTGATACTTACACTGACACATAGCAGAGCTTTCTTTATACTTTATGGGATACACAATATCATAATGATTTCCATTTGAAAAACACAGTAATACCTGAAAATGAAAAAGATGCATTTCAGACCCTCATATATATGACATTTACATAGCTAAGTATGTCTCCAATACCTCTGAATTACTAGATCATTTCCAAACAGAAAGTGAGTATTTTAGGAGTAGCCCAAAGCTCCAATGTTGTCAAGCTACAGTACATCCATACGCCAAAATGTTATAGAAGCATTAAATTTTAAAATTCAAAATGATTTCTGGAAATGTTTATAGGATCACCAAAAAACAAAAACAATATATGAAAACATGCTTTCCACTACTTAAAGAACAAGAAAATTTAAAAACTGTAAGAAAATATTATAAAACCTTAATAATTCTAACCTCTAACAAGCAAAATCAAAGATATTTTTTTGGCTTCTTTACAGTTTTAATTATTTTCTAAATCATCACTTATACAAAGAAAATTGCACACTGATTTTGTTTAGAATATAACATATTTCAAAACTTGTTTTGAAAAAGCCAGATCGCTTAGAAAGTCCCAGAAACCCTAAAACCTTTGTAACAGTAGTATTTCACTCAATTTCCCTCTAATTTATCACCACTAGCATGGTGGCATACAAGTCACTTCCATTTGGCCTTCATGATTCCAAAATAGCTAATTAAGACAAAAATTCTCTTATAATAAGGCTGCTGATATTACTTTCTAGGCTTCACAAAATTTTTCAGTGGCTTCTGCTTTATGACATAATGCAATGACACCCTTGTGAGTAAAATTTATAATAGGAAAATGTATATGATTACTAAAGTATTCCTGGATGTAATAGCAGAACCAAATTATTTTCACAAGTTATTTTACTATTTAATGTTTATACTGACAAAAAACTGTAATAGTCTATTTCATCATATACATTAATATCTCATAATTCTTTTCAGTGTTTCTACTCAAATGTTGTAAAAGGGTTAAATACAGTAATTTGTGGGGACAAAAAAATACAGAATAATATGACTAAGTGATGATTAACAGAAACTGTTAAGAAATCAGAATACCATAACCTTAATACAGAAATGTTTCAAAAAAATCATTTAAAATTATAGCTTATGAAGTCATAGCAGCAATTCAGTGGTTCTTTTACTTAAATACTTTACAACACATTGAAAAATTCTTACCTTTTCAGGAAAATTATTTTCAGTTACTTGTGAAGGAGAAACATTTGGTTCCCGATAAATTATAAAATCTTTCCTGAAAATAATTTAAAATTATTTATAATGGACTATACTTCATGAATTTAAATTTAATCTTTCATTCATTCATCAAGGGCCTATACGTGACAGGCAATGTCCCAACCACTGGAGATACAAAAGACAATAATGAAATAACTAAGTTGTAAAACACCTATACAAAAATAACTTTTCTAACACATAAAATTTCAAATATAATTTGTATATATATATAATTTCAGATATAATTCTAAAAGGAAACTTCAAAATCAAAGAAATTTTGAAGATGAAATTTAAACACTCTGAAAAGAAAAAACAAAGTATTTACCTGCTACTCTACTAGATGGCAAAAAAGTACCAAAATTGAATACACATTGAACATCCCAAATCTAAAACACCAAAATCCAAAATGCTCCATAATCTAAAATTTTTGAGCACCAACATGACACTCAAAGGAAATGCTCATTGGAGCATTTTGGATTTCAGATTTTCAAATCAGGGATGATCAACTGGGTAAGTGTAATGTAACTATTCCAAAATAAAAAAAAAATAAAAATCCCTTTTGGGCGCAGTGGTTCAAGCCTGTAATCCCAGCACTTTGGGAGGCTGAGGCGGGTGGATCACGAGGTCAAAAGATCGAGACCATCCTGGTCAACATGGTGAAACCCCGTCTCTACTAAAAATACAAAACATTAGCTGGGCATGGTGGTGCGTGCCTGTAATCCCAGCTACTCAGGAGGTTGA
>NW_016107319.1:10385417-10403456 GCF_001604975.1 Cebus imitator
GAGTGAAATGACAGTTCCTATTGGTGTGGCAAGACCACAGCATGGCATCTGTAGGTTGAGAACCTTTTTTTTTTTTTTGAGATGGAATTTCGTTCTTTTTGCCCAGGCTAGACCAAGATGGCAGGATCTCAGCTTACTGCAACCTCCAAATCCCAGGTTCAAGTAATTCTCCTGCCTCAGCCTCCTGAGTAGCTGGGATTACTGGCACGTGCCACCACGCCCGGCTAATTTTTCATTTTTAGTAGAGACAGGGTTTCTCCATCTTGGTCAGGCTGGTCTCAAACTCCCAACCTCAGGTGATTCGCCCATCTCAGCCCCCCAAAGTGCTGAGATTACAAGCATGAGCCACTACACCCGATCCTAGTTGAGAACTTATTGAAAGCAAGGGCTATCCTTCAGCCTAGCCCCCAGGAGAGAGCCTGGCACATGGTTTAAGCTCAGGAAATGAAATATTCAATTGAAGTAGAAAATCAGGAAGTATAAAAAAGGGCAGAAGGTCTCTTACCTTCAGGGTAAATGAAGGTATAAAAGAGAGCAGTGTCTTAGCAATCATTCTGAAAACAAGGAAAATTCTACATTCCTTAGAAAAGTCACTTAAAGCCTTTCTGAAGGGCAAATGGCCAGTATATTTCAAAATTTAATATGTCCCATATACCCTTTGACCCAGCAATTCAAATTCTACAAATCTATCATAAAGAAATATTTCACGTCTATAAAAGTGTATGTAAAATAATGATGTCACTGAGAGTTATTTGTAATAGTGTTAAACCAAAAAAAGAAAAAAAAGCCCCTAAGATTCCTAAGAAATGGTAAAATAATTCATGTTTCATCCACACTATAGAATACCTTGCATTCACTGAAATGAATGAGGTGATAACCATATGAAATGACCTAGAAAAACCAGTCAAGTTTTAAGAGTAAATCATGGTAAAAGAATCCTATTTGTGAAAAACAAACAAAAAGGCATATATATTGGTACATGCACACACATAGAAAGGGGATGGGGAGGATACATCCTAAAGTGGCAATAGAGACAGGAAAGTTAACATGAGGAAAAATAAAGAATTTTCACCCTTAATTCTATAGACATGTATATTTTAAAATCTTTTACCATAAGAATATATTTCTATAGTACTCTGAAGTCAGTAAAGACTTAATACATTAAGTTACTAAAAACAATGAGCTTGGGTAAATGAATGCTGCCACTTAGTCCTTGAAAGAAAAGAAAAACTGAAATAAGGAAAATATTTTAAACAATGCTTTGATCTTAAACCAGGACAATCTATCCCCCAGAGACTTTCCAATAGTTCTTAAAAGTTAGCTCTGATTTCCAAAATGAAATAGGTGCCATATATTAAAATGGGTTAAAATAAGCCTCAGCCTAACAATCATGGCTTCTCACAAACTGCTACAAATGATATCCGCTGTATAGAGGACACTGTTCGCTGATATGACTCTGTTTAGATCAAACATATAAACTACATTTCTAATTTTTATAGAAGTAGTACTACATCACTTTAAAAAAAAATGAAAAATTCTGCAGGGCACAGTGGCTCACACTTGTAATCCCAGCACTTTGGGAGGCCCAGACGGGTGGACTACCTAAGATCAGGAGTTCAGGACCAGCCTAGCCAACATGGTGAAACTCCATCTCTACTAAAAAATACAAAAATTAGCCGGGCGTGATAGCGGGCACTTGTAATCCCACCTATTCAGGAGGCTGAGACAGGAGAATTGCTTGAACCTGGAAGGCAGAGGCTGCAGTGAGCTGAGATCACATCACTGCACTTCAGCCTGTGCAACAAGAGAGAAACGCCATCTCAAAAAATTAAATAAATAAAAAATGAAAAATTCTATGAGTCTCAACAAAATGCTACTGAGAATAATGTACTTTTTTATAATTATCTTCAGAATAAAGTCTGTTGTAGTCTGGTTAGGCAAACAATGGATATTCTAAAATCTTCCCCAAGCAGTGTCACTTTTAAATTATTAAAAACGAAACAAAACAAAACAAAACAAAAGTCAATGTTCTACTACAACTCTTACACTTTAATGCTATAATTTTACTTAATTAGCATTTTTATGACTGGCCTTGTAAAAAGAAAAAAATCCTTCAAAATGTTTTAAATAATAAACCATACTATATCAAAATTACATAACTTAAATGTTCTTCAATAGTCATCAATGTTGCTGGGCGCGGCGGCTCACTCCTGTAATCCCAGCACTTTGGGAGGCTGAGGCAGGCAGATCACCTGAGGTCAGAAGTTCAAGACCAGCCTGACCAATATGGTGAAACCCTGTCATTGAAAAAAAAAAAAAAAATAGTCATCAATGTTAACCTCTTGTTCCTCAAAAGACATTGTTATGAAAATGAAAAGCCAACCTTGTAATCCCAACTACTAGGGAGGCCGAGGAGGGGGAATCATTGAACTCTGGAGGCAGAGGCTGCAGTGAGTGCAAACCATGTCACTGTACTTCAGCCTGGGCAACAGAGTGAGACTCTGTCTCAATAAATAAATAAATATGATAAAATAAAAATTTAAAAAAAAAATGAAAAGCCAAAATACAAACTAGAAGAATGTATTTGCAAAATATATATCCAATAAGGGACTTACATCCAGTATAAAGAACTAGTAAAATTCAGTAAGAACAACAGCAATTAAAAAAATGGACAAAAACCTATGAACAGACATTTTACCAATAAAATCATATGAACGACAAATAAGCACATGAAAAGATGCTCAACATCATTAGAGAAATGCAAGTTACATCACAAACAGTTCTGGCAATGTGGAGAAACTGAAATTCTCCTAATATTGCTGATGAGAAAGCAAAATGGTACGGTCACTTCAAAACGTTTGGCAGTTTTCTCTTAAGTTAAAAATATATTTACCAGATGACCCAACAATTTTGCTCTCAGGTATTAATCCAAGGAAAAAGAAAACATGTCTACACAAAGATTTATAAGCAACTGTTCACAACAGCTTCAATTTTAACAACCCAAAACTGGAGAGAACTTAAATATCAATCAGCTTGTAAATGTATACACAGGTTGTTAATAGATAACATACATAAAGTAGATTATTTTCTTATACAAAGGAACAAACTACTGCTAAACGCATGAATGAATTTTAGTGTTTCCAATAGGCTACGTGAAAGAAGCCAAACACATAAGGCTACAAACTATATCATTCCATTTATGCATATCTAGAAACAGCAAAACTTAGAAAGCAAATCAGTGCTTGCCAGGAACCAGGGGTTGGGGAAGGGGTGTAACTGCAAAAAGGCAAAAGGAAACTTTCTGGAGTGATGGAAATGTCCCTTATGATGTTTGTGGTGGTGGTTACATAAGTGTATACATTTGTCAAATCTCCTCAAATCGTACATTTAAAATCGATGAATTTCATTTGTCAATTTTACCTAAAAGCTGAAGAAAACACATTCTTGCACAAGTTTGAAGTATCTTTCAAAATGTTCCACTATTACTTATTATTTTATAAGGATAAAGACGCTTTCCTCCTCTGAGAACTGGATGAAGCAACTGACTGTATCCATCAACTATCTGCCAATTGGTTTCTGTTTTCATTTTATACACCCATATATCAGAAAGGCAAAAAAAAAAAAGATTATTTATTTTTTGAGACAGAGTCTCACCCTGTTGCCCATGCTGGAGTACAGTGGCATAATCTTGGCTCTCTGCAACCTCCACGTCCCAGGTTCAAGAGACTCTCCTGCCTCATCCTTCCAAGTAGCTGAGACAAGTGCATGCCACCACACCCAGCTAATATTTTTGCATTTTTGGTAGAGACGGGGTTTCATCATCTTGAACTACTGGCCTCAAGTGATCTGCCCACATCTGCTGCCTTAAGTGTTGGGATTATAGCCATGAGCCACTGAACCCGGCCCAGGAAGGCAAAAATAAAAAACAGAATGAAGATTTATAAATATTTGTTATTTATAAATATTTGCTAGTAACAAAAAAAAAAACTGTTCATAAGATACCTAAGACATCTGAGGAAGAGATCTGATCAGACTGGGGAGATCATAAGAATGTCTTGTGTTTATCAGAAAGAAACCTGGCCAGCCTCCACTATGAGGGGGAGGTACAATCTATCCCACATGTTCTAAACCACACCAACATTTACACCTTCCTTTCCCACAGACCACAAATCAAAGAGTCTCAGTTCAGTTCACTGCCTCATTTCCTCCCTCTGTCCCCTTCTCTCCACTCCTATTATGCCTAGCCTAGCTCAAATCCTCACAGACCTAACCCTACTGCATAGAAATTATTGTGAAACAACACGGTGGGGTTTTTCTGATACAAAGTAATAAATGGCCTTTATCATTTTTTATTTTTTCTAAAGGAAGTAAAAAAAAAAATCATATATATTTGCCATTTGGAGATAATAACATTCTGGTGTTTATCTTTCCCATCTGTTACACATAACATAACATGTACTTAACACACATTCTGCACACACAAACTGATCATGAATTAGGTACCCCAAATTAAAAGGTAACTATGGGAATTCCAAAGTAATAAAAATATACATACAATGCCTGCCTTCAAAGAGGCTTATAAACTAAAAAAAAAAAAAAATGTAGACTTCAGGAAAATGAATATGTGATCACAGTATTTGGGTCAAATTCAGTTTCAGACTTACAAAAAATATATATATATACTCTGGATTGGATTTAGAGAAAAGGCCTTCAATGATATTTGTCTCTAAAACTGGAGTAATACTCCTTTTTACACTTAATACAATGTGTGCACTTTAAAACATTTTAAAATGGATCTTTCTGTCTCTAATCCCATCTACCTCAAACTATTTTTACACAATATTCTTTCATCTGTCCAGTCAGTCAACAAAATGCCATCCAACCCTTCAGTCAACAAAATCCCTTAGCTCTGGGACACAGCAGTAAACAAAACATATAGAACTCTGCTCATGGAGCTTAATTCAAGTAGGAAGAAGACAAACAAAATACACAGTATATTAAATGGCATAAGCACTACAAAGAAAAATAAAGCAGTGGTAGACAGGCAATGTGTTGGAAACAGGACTACAATCACTACTCTGACTTCCTGCCCCAAAAACCCTATGTGGCTTCCCAGTGCCTGATGCCCAGGCCCCAGGCCCAGAGACCATGATTCGGGTCTGGAATAGAGGCCAGGGAATCTGCATTTTCACATGCACATCAAGTGATTTTGATACAGATAACCTACAGATCACAATTTCTGAGAAACATGGGTCTGAAGCATAAGCTCCAAACTACTGATGCTAGCACTGTAGGCTCTCCCAGTGTGGCCCCCAACCTGCCTTCCAACCTCTTTCTCACTACTTTTTACCTTCACATGCCCAAGGCTTCACACAATCAGAACTGTTTTCTGAATCTGCCTCGCTGACAGTTTTCACTGCCTGGAATGCCCCTGAGACCAGGCATTTCCTATTTAGAATCTATTCAGACTTCAAATACGAACTCACTCTCAAACTGTTGCTTTTGCCTACCCAGCTAGAAATAACACTCTAACTGCCTACAGCATCACAGCTATACCTCTTTTGACAAATCTACTTTTCTAGCTTGTATTGACTATCTTTCCTATGACAGGGAAACTTTTTTGTTATCTACATTATCTCTGCATCCCCAGGGTGACCAGGAATTCTTGGCCCATCATAAGCACTCAAATTAGTGTTAGGCAACCAAATGGATACACCAGTCATCAATCAAACACCCTTGTTCCTATATTACATTCCTTTTACACCCTAACTTTTCTTAGCTTTTTTCTTTGCCAATGTTATTTTTACTTTAACAGTGAATGATGGGAAATCCTAACATTGTAAATGGTATTCCAAGATATTTGGATTTTTACAGTGAGAATGTTAGTTTTGTAAACAGAAAAAAAAATAAAGAAAAATCCTTTTTATATCAACATATAAAAAAAAGTATAGCAGGAGGGGTTGGTGGGTATGTGCTGAAAAAGTATAGCAGCAGGAGTTGGTGGGTATGTGCTGTCCTTTTCAGTCTCAACAGTCTATTCCCTCTTCACGAGCTGATCATGGAAACTGGAACCTGCATGAAAGAACTCTGCCTTCTCAGTTGCCTAGGAAGAAATCAAACTTCCCCCGTTCAAATTCCATACATACACCAACACAGCATTCTGAAAATCATCACCAGTATTATTTCAGCCTTTTATACCACACTTACGTGCCATTTTGGCAAAGATAAAATAGCACAACTATGCCTTAGTGAAGCAACCTCTAATACACAGCTCCAACTTAAATGCTGCATAAAATGTGTAGGAAATGTTTATAAGGAAATAGGGTACACTGTCACTGCAACTCCTCTAAACACTGTAATAGTAATCTTCCATTTTAATGAATTTTAAATACATTATTTGGATATATAAAAATACAAATATACTAGAAGATTATCACATACCTGTGGATTTTCCAAACGCTTTAAATATTCTTCAAATGATCCTTCTATAAACTACAAAAAAAAAAATCTATTAGAAATGTTGTATTAAAAAAAAAAAAAAAAAAAAAGCAGGGTACAAGATCAACATACAAGAATCAATTGTGTTCTATACACTTATGATGAGCGATCTGAAAGTGAAATTGTATATTAAAAAAAAAAAAAAAAGAAATGTCATCTAAGCAACAGGCCAAAAGTTAACCACTTTGCTGTGTAAACAATATTCACTGTGAATTACTGAGTTTGTACATAAACCTAAAATACATCAGTATTATTTAAAAATAATAATATAATTATGAAAACATACAGTAATCACTAAAGACCATAAACATATGAAAGAATTTAAAGAAGGAAATTTTGTCAGGAAAGATTTCCTGAAAGCAGAGTGACTCAAGATGAATGCTGGACAGGATCTGGATAGGAACAGGGAACTGATACCCGAAAGGAGGGCCAATGTGGCGTGAGGAGGAAGAGCAAAAACTGTGTTGGGAAGATAAGCGATCTGGCCAGCTGGAGCAGGAAAATCTGTTGTAGAACTGAGTGGGAGAGGAACCCAAATGGGGGCCTGTTGACAGGGCCTGAAGCCTAGGCAGTACTTACAGACTAGATGGGAAAGGCCATTCAAGGTCACTGCAGGTGACATTCTGAACAGAGAAATCATATGATGAAAGCAGTGCTTTAACTTGGTAGTGGCCAGTGTATAGAAGAGAATAAAGTAAAGACTGACTTACTAGCTAAGAAATAGTATAGCTTAGTAATACAAATAAGACTACTCATTGTCTGTCAGGTCAGTGATACAAGAAATAGCAATGAGGACTATTAAGGCTAAAAATATATATATATTTTTTTTTTTCGAGACGGAGTTTCGCTCTTGTTACCCAGGCTGGAGTGCAAAGGCGCAATCTCGGCTCACCGCAACCTCCGCCTCCTGGGTTCAGGCAATTCTCCTGCCTCAGCCTCCTGAGTAGCTGGGATTACAGGCACACACCACCATGCCCAGCTAATTTTTTGTAGTTTTAGTAGAGACGGGGTTTCACCATGTTGACCAGGATGGTCTCGATCTCTTGACCTCGTGATCCACCCGCCTCGGCCTCCCAAAGTGCTGGGATTACAGGCTTGAGCCACCGTGCCCAGCCTGGCTAAAAATATTTTGAAGCGTCAACAAGATTCTTCTAATACAGCTTGCTTCATTTTAACTTTGACATAAAAACAGAGTTTATTCAAGCTGTGTAATAACCCTACCTTTTTTATGTTTCTTTCATAGCAATCGCATTCATTTGAGAAATCTCTAAGACATTTGTTGAATCACCAAATTGTATTTAAATTACAGTCCCAGTTGATTTAGCAAAGTGACATACTTAAAGACATTAAAGTATACTCCCTAGTCTACAAAAATCTTTCAAAAATCCTTGGACTTTAAGACTGAGATTAATTCTTTATAGATTATATAACGTTGGCCCGGCGCAGAGGCTCACACCTGTAATCCCAGCACTTTGGGAGGCTGAGGCAGGCGGATCATGAGGTCAGGAGTTTGAGGCCAGTCTGACCAACACAGTGAAACCCGGTCTCTACTAAAAATCCAAAATATTTAGCTGGGTGTGGTGGCAAGCTCCTGTAATCCCAACTACTTGGCGGGCTGAGGCAGGGGAATTGCTTGAACCAGGGAGACAGAGGTTGCAGTCAGCCGAGATCACGACACTGCATTCCAGCCTGGGTGACAGAGACTCTGTCTCAAAAATAGATATATTATACGTGTGTGTGTGTGTGTTTGTGTGTATACATATATTTATAATAAAAGAGCCATATACATTAAAGAGCCCACCAATCAAGGGCTACTGTTCTGTATTAGATGATTACAGGTCTACGGAGAAAAAAACAAAACCACAAGACCATCTAAAGTTACAAGAGATTGCAGAATTCTGACACAAGCCTGCATCCTATCTGAGAGTCTCCTTTCCGAGCAGAAAGCGTCCATCTATGCCATGGCTGACCAATGTCAGTAACAAGGCATAATCCTTTCTATAACATCTCTTTCCAATTCTGGACAACCGAAACTACCTGAAGGTTCGTATTATAAGGAAAGTGAAACTTTTCCCCATGGAACTTTCAATCTCTGATCATACCCCACAAGATTACATGGACTGAAAAAAATATATGCAAAGTACTTAAAACAATGCCTGGAGCATAATAACCACTCTCAACCAAAGTTAACAATGTCCATTATTATCTACAGTTTTACCCTCTGGGGCCAATGATTAATAAGAATTAATTTAAAGACCACTCTACCTCCCCACTTCCTTTCTCTACACCTTTGTACTCTCTTATCTAGCCTCTGTTATCAGTTGTTTTTTTCCTAATAAATCAAGGTTTCAAGCCTATCATTTGCAAAGTATTGTATCAATGTTCTCTACCAGTCAACTGTGGGAAGTACCATCCAAAGTTGTCAGGTTACATAATTCTAGGTCTTAAAACCAATAAGTAATAAATCCTGTAAGACTTTGAGTGTAAAATGAAAACAGGTCATTGTGGCATCTTATTTCACATATTACTGAGAAAATTATACTAAGCTGTTATGCAACATTTTATTAACTATTAATTACTACTTACATAATACAGTGTTCTGATATGAGTTCATACTGAACCCTGAAAATTAAAAACCTATAAATGTTTTCTGATAAAATTAAGAGTTCAGCATTACTTACACTCAGCATATTTTTTACACTGCAAGTCTGATTTTTTTTTTTTTTTTCAGAGTCTCACTGTCACCCAGGTTGGAGTGCAGTGGCGCAACCCGGCTCACTGCAACCTCTGCCTCCTGGGTTCAAGCAATCCTCATGCCTCAGCCTCAAGAGTAGCTGAGACTACAGGCATGTGCTACCACACCCAGCTAATTTCTTTTGCATTTTTAGTAGACACAGGGTTTTGCCATGTTGGCCAGGCTAGTCTTGAACTCCTAGCCTCACAAAGTACTGGGATTACTTACAGGCATGAGCCACCATGCCTGACCTGAATTTTTTTTTTTTTTTTAATTTAAATTTCTTATCTTATTTTTTTCTTTAAGTACAGGGTTTCACCATGTTGGTCAGGCAGGTCTTAAACTCTCAACCTCAGTTGATCCCCCCGCCTTGGCCTCCAAAGTGCTTGGATCACAGGCTTGAGCCACCATGCCCGGCCCACCTGAATTTTTTTTTTTTTTAATTTATAGAAAGTTACCAATCACAGAAGCCACTATTAATCACAACACCCCCAATTCCCTGACCATGTCAGACAAAGCCCACTCTTAGTATGCAAAGGCCTTGTCCAGGTCATCTTTCCATCCCCCACAACTCAGCATCTTATCTATCATAGCAGCTTTCTAAATGTCCAAATAAATGCAAAACATAAAACAGCCTAGAAAATAATGTTAACAATGTAACTGGACTGAGTTCAGTAAAAAAGGTTTTTTTGTTAAGTGTTATTTTCATAACCTGCATTAAGATCCAGTCTGAAATTTCTACGAGAACACTTCCTTTTTTTTTGAGATGGAGTCTCCCTCTGTCACCAGGATGGAGTGCAGTGGCACAATCTTGGCTCACCGCAACCTCCTCCTTCTGGGTTCAAACGATTCTCCTGCCTCAGCCTCGCGAGCAGCTGGGACTACAGGCACGCACCACCACATCCAGCTAACTTTTGTATTTTTAGTAGAGACGGGGTTTCACCGTGTTGGGCAGGATGGTCTCGATTTCTTGACCTCATGATCCGCCCACCTGGGCTTCCCAAAGTGCTGGGATTACCAGCGTGATCGTGCAGTGATTAGGCCACCGCACCAAGCCTAAAACAATTCCAAAAACCAAAATGTAAATTCAAGTCAAGACACCATTACATGTTTGAAATTACAAGTTACCGCTTCAAATTTCTCTCTATTCTCTCGAAGATAGTGAATACAGGCCATTCTGACTTCAACATGGCGAGATTGAGAGTGCAATACCTAAAAAGAAAAGGCAACAAACACACTATTAAGCATTTGGTTAAAAATGCACTCAAGTTACAAGCTAATGTTTTCTTTTACACCCAAAATAATCTAACAGGCAATAGATTATCAGTCTTCCTCCATTTCCCTTTCTATAATTTCAGTATCTTTACTCATTCCTACCTCTTCTAACTAAGCACAGCAATAGCATGACATATACAAACAATACTACTTAAGCCAAATTTTGTAATTAGGCTCTCTTCTTTAGGACATCTTTGTAAATTCAGGATACTTTCCTCCCTTGTCCATCCCTCCACAATAACTTTATCTTCACAATGAAGAGCTAACAAAGTCCATGCTATGACACACTTAACCTCATCCTACACACACTGAAAAACAAGCTGGCAACTTCAGCAGGAATACACTCTGAGGCTTTCAGCCTCTAAGAGACTAGTTTTTTTTTTCTCATTAATTCTGAATTCACTTAGTGGCTCTATGTATGAATTTAACTCCACTATGGTTTCAGAAAACTTAAGGCACTCATTCTTTCCCTGGTGATCAAATTTACAAGATGAGAAAGAACATCCAAGTAGGCAGCATATGGGGTGCAAAAATGCTGTGTGATATCATCCCAAGAGGTTTGGGGTTTGTTTTTATGTCCCAAATTGTAAAGTACCAACCTACAAAGTATGAACCAGATCTTCTCACTTTGTAGTTTTCATATTCTTCTATTAAACAACCAGTTCAACAGAGAGACAACTTACTGGCATGCAGTCTTTTACTAAAATTCTAAAGCTGTGAATTTATACAACTATTTCTTATCCAGTGCTTCCTTCTTGCAAGCTCCCAATTCTTTCTTTTTTTGAGATAGTCTTACTCTATCCGCCCAAGCTGGAGTGCAGTGGTGTGATAGCTCACTGCAACCTCCGCCTCACGTGTTCAAGTGATTCTCCTGCCTCAGTCTCCCAAGTAGCTGAGATTACCGGCACATGCCACCAGGTCCAGCTAATTTTTGCATTTTTAGTCAAGACGGGGTTTCACCATGTTGGCCAGGCTAGTTTCAAACTCCTGACATCAGGTGATCTGCCCACCTCGGCATCTCAAAGTGCTGGGATTACAGGCATGAGCCACCACGCCTGGTCCTGGCTCCCAATTCTTTAACATACTTAAAGGAGATTAAAATTAAATACAATAACAAAGAGTCTCAAAATATTCCTGTAACTTAAAAGGTGGTAAAAAAAAAAAAAAAAAAAAACCAGACGCACTTAAAATAACACATTTCAAACAGCTATCAAGGCCTCTTGAGAATTTATATTAATAGAAAGTAGCTTTAAGAGTTACAGATCCTGGCCAGGCATGGTGGCCACACCTGTAATCCCAGCACTTTGGGAAGCCGGGGAGGGTGTATCACCTGAGGTCACAAGTTTGAGACTAGCCTGGTCAACATGGTAAAACCCCATCTCTACTGAAAATACAAAAAAAATTAGCCGGGCATGGTGGTACATGCCTGTAGTCCCAGCTATTTGGGAGGCTGATGCAGGATAATCGCTTGAACCTGGGAGGTGGAGGTTGCAGTGAGCTGAGACCATGCCACAGCACTCCAGCCTGGGCAAATAGAGTGAGACTCTGTCTCAAAAAAAAAGTTACAGATCCGATTGAGTGGTTCTTCCTTTAGTTTAACGGTAAGTAGAGAAACTGGGAAAAGGGAGGCTCCAGCTGCACATTCTACATCTCTCTTGGATAACAGCCGAAGCTCATTTACACCCACAGAACCACAGGCACAACTGCCTGGACGGCTAATATGTCCTATTACACTAAGATACACTGAAGATCCACCTGTTGAAGTTAGCAATGAGTTTGTTTTCAGTGTAATAGCTGGTTTTCAGTTTAACTGATTCTATCTTCACTGCTGTTTTTGGACACTATGAAAATGTATTCTTATATATCCTAAGAGTCCATGACCAAAAGGACTATCTATATATAAAAATAACGACCATAGAATGTTTTTGCCAATTCAACAAATGACATTTAGCAACACTTTTTTCACAGAAGCTATGTTAGACACTATTATGAATCACGGTATTATTAGTATGAATAAACCACAGTGTCACCTGATAGGGCTTTCCTCTGCCATTAGCAAAGTGGAGGTAGTCTTTAAGCCATTTACCCAGCAACAGGTGGCAGACATAAGTTAGTAAAAACAATGGTAGGCGTATCTATTGTTTTTTCTCCTTTTTTATCAAAGATTTTGGCACATGCGATCTATCTGAACCTGCTGCTCAGAAGCAAAATTCTTAGCAACTTCCATAAAGTGTGAGAATGCTGGTAATTTGCAAAGTCAAGCATTGCAATAAAAGCAAGGTTAAATAACAACTTTTTAAAATGTAAATTATTGTGCAAGTTTAAGAACACTCAGGAAGAATTCTAGTAGTATGACAAACATCTCTGCAAATTAATATATACATGAAAGCAAACTAGAAGGCTTTCCCATTTTTACTTGGGACAAGATAGTTGATAAATACTGGAAAAGGCTGAGACACTGTTTTAGCAAGTCCTCTAAGAGTGCCCTATTTTTAGCTCCATGGCTATGGTGCTGATTCAGGTCAGAGCTCCTGCAGGCCCAAATCCACAAGTGTAAAAGGGAAATGGCCTATCTAAATCAGATAATTTGGAGAGAAAGACCAAAATCCTAACTCAAGTCTCCTCCCCCTCTTTAAAAACTGTCACTTAGATTATTAACTCTGACTCCTTCTGAGAAATGATATTTGTGATTTTATAGAAGAATTGTTGGCAAAACTATAAATCCTTGGTACACATTTTAAAAGGGAAGCCTGATATTGGTATTACTTCCTTTTTTCACATTTTGCCTTTGGCGATGATGGCTACACCTGTCCTTTATTGAATAACTGAACTTGCCCCAAAGTTCAAGGTCTTGAGCTAAGCTCATCAGACTAAAACTGAGTCACATAACTGGAAAGGGAAGTCCCTTATGCCTAACTTAAATCCCATTACAAAATACAATAAAATGTGTTATCTGATCTAACCAAGAGTTTTTAGTGTAAACTAGCCCTTGCCCCCTTTCTACTTAATAACAGATCCTGCTACAATAACAGAGAGGCTTCTGTATAATCAAGACCACCAAGTATTATTTACGGTATGCACTATGGAAAGCACACACCTCTCTGCTTCAATATAAACTAGGACTCAGATAACTCAAATCCAAGTAAGTTCCTAGCTTCCCTTACCGCCATTTATTTACCGCCTTACCTGCCTCCTTACTTACCAAACTCATGCTAGCTCTAACAGCAGGTAATAAACATGGGCTGAAACCACGTCCACCTCTACCCTAGGGTTTTGGAGGTGCTGAGGAGTTCAAGGAGGCTGAGACAGAGGAAGCAGGACAGACAGAGATTCAGAAAATTCACAAACGGGGAAGACTGTTTACCTACTAAAAATAAAGAATGGAGGGAGTACGTGGGTGTGACCATACCCCACAGCAACATTGAAAACTGAGAAAAGTCTAATGGGCAAAACCTGGTTTAGGGAGCTTTCAGAATAATATTTCAATGGCAATGTCCAAAACATAAAGCAAAGGTTTGCGTCCGTTAAATCAATTTCTTGTTTTAAAGATTTTTGGCGGAGCGCGGTGGCTAACGCCAGTAATCCCAGCACCTGGCCAGCACTGTGAAACCCGGTCTCTACTAAAAACACACACACACAAAAAAAAGCCGGGTATGGTAGCACATGCCTGTAGTCCCAGCTACTCGGGAGCCTGAGGCAAGAGACTCGCTTGAACCCGGGAGACAGAGATTGCAGTAAGCCGAGATCGAGCCACCGCACTCCCGCCTGGGCGACACAGTGAGACTCCGTTTCAAAAAAAGAAAAAAGAAAAAAAGATTTTCCCCTACCTATGGTAAATAAATGGCTTGCCTTTTAATGTTTAAAAATATGAGAACAGACTGGTCTCTGGATGTTAAGTGAAACATTCACTCACAAACAAAAATTTTAAAAGTTATTTAGCATTCAAAAAAGTTGAGGGGGAAAACAAAAAAAGAACAAACATCATAATAACTCCACAGGGGGGTAGGGAGGAGTGTGCGATCGGGTATGGGGAGCAGGTCCTAGGTCAAAGGAAAACACATGTGAGAGGTCTGAAAGACACACCAGGGCAGAAACTTTTATCCAGCTACTTCGGCAGCTATGTTTCAATATAGGATGAGTTTTGGTGACTGCACACCTACAACATAAAGTGTTATATAACACGGAATAAGCGCTCTCAAATAAAAAAATCAGAAAAATCTTCCTGAGCAACTGTGTTAGAAAGTGGTTTTGAAAAGCTCCGGTAGTTACACGTACCCTTTCTACTACCAACACCAAAACAGGCTTTTTTAAAAAAAAAAAGTCAGTTCCGTTTAGTATACCTACACAGCCTAGCAGAGCATAATAAAGCGTGGGACCTACCGAACGACAAATCCTTCAAAATATTCTATATTTGTAAAAGGTTGGTTTTCTCAAGCGGCAGTTTGCCCATTTGATTCAAGCGACATGGGCGAACTTGACTACCCCACATTCCAAAGTCCAGCAGCAAACCAAAATATGTTCCACAAGTAAAGTTTGATCCACCACTTCTAGTAAACACTTGGTTTACTGGAGTGGGGTGAGCGTGGTGCTTCTTGAACGAAGGGAAGGTGAATGCGGAAAAGAAGTGAAAAATATCATGTCGCCAGGTCCCCAGCAATAAATAACTGCACAAGCTCCGAGCAGGCCTCGCAAGTTGTCCTCAACTCATTATTTCCTCACCAGGAAAAACGACACCCCGTTAATTTGCCGGCTTTTAAGTTTCGATTTGCACGTTTCAGACCCAAAGCAGCGTCCCACTCCGGCATTACAATGGGGCGCTATGACGACAGCGAGGGCACGCGCAGCCCCGGACGCGGGCGGCCCGGATAGCCCGCAGCTGCCTCCCCACCCATACCCGACGGGCCGTCCCCGCCTCCCTTCGCCCCCCAGTTACCTGCTCCGCCACCGCCCGGAACAGGCACGACCCGTCCTTGGCGACCAATTTCCGATACAAGCCCAGTTTCCGCAGATAGGCGTCCATGGGCGTCGCGTCCTCGCGGGGCCCCGCGCCGCCCTGGTCCCCGCCGTCGGGGACGCCGACGGCCGCCTCCATGTTGCTGGTCCTGCTGCAGGCCAGGCGCGGTGAGAGCTAGCCCCACATGGCCAGGCCGCCGGCTGCTGGACGCCCCGGCCTGGGGCAGGCGGCGGCTCGGGCTGTGGCTCGGGCTCCGCGAGCGGCTGCAGGCGGCGGCGGCGGCGGCCCGAGGCAGCGGTCCGCGCTTTCCGGGAGCATAGGGGAGCCCTGCCTAATGCATGGCTGTCCGCACGCTGCCGCCTCCTCGGAGCGAACACGCGCCACGAGAAACGGGGGGAGCGGGATTAAGGAAAACCCCGAGAGTGAGCAGTCACTTCCCGACGGCCTCCCTGCCCGACTCAGGACCCGGGCAGGGGGTCGCCGCCCCCTCAAGTTTCCTGGTCCCTACTGGTGAGAAGCGAGAAAACCCCCGCCCCCAGCAGGCACGCTGGGCCGGCTCAGGTGAAGCGAGGCCTGCGTCCCCCGCGCGCTCCCCACGCCGGGAGCCGAGGAAACCAAAAAAGAAAGAGGCAGCCTTTCGTTTCCCCACCTCGCTGGAGGGCGCCGGAGGGGCAGGGAGTGGGTGGGGGCACCCGGCAGAGAACAGCACCTCGCAGCCCAGAATTTGTTTTCGCTTTCAGCCCGACAGCGGAGAGGACGGCGGGAGGTGTAGTCTTGGCAGCCGCAGGAAGTCGGCTTGCGGCGGGCGGGAACGCGCGAGCCGGCCTACCCGGGGGAGGCGCCAGGGAGGCGCGCGGACTACAAGTCCCTACAGCGCGGGCGCCGCTGCCGCTGCCCCGAGCCGGCTTCGCGCTGCCCTGGCGCCGCGTCCGCGAGCTGGCTGAGGGGGCTCCTCCGACCGACGTGGGGCGACCTGCGCGCGCCGCCTGGCCGCTACGCCGCGGGAAACGCGCGCTCCCGGCTAGCGTGGAGTTGCCAGGGGCACGGCGGCGCAGTGTCGGCCCTTTGTGTATTTCCAGAGGGCGCACCTGTCTGCTCCCCTCCCCCCGGCCTGCTCTCCTGGCGTTTCCATGGAGGTGGCTTTAACAGCTTAAGCAAAAAATAGAGCTAATTGGCGGAGGCTCTGCGAACTGGCACGGTGCGGGACGACACACTCTGTCCATAAATCAACCGTGGACTTGCGGATTCCTGTTAGAAATTACAAGTACAGCTCACGCACTACGGCAAGATGAAGGATTTGCCAAAGACATTTTTGTTCATTCTGTCACTGTAGCTGAGCACCCCATCACAAAGACATGTCACTGTCAGAAGACGTTATGTGTTGTTGTTGTTTTTCTTAAAAAATTCATCTTGTAATTGCTTGATAACATGCTGACTGGACTGGCCACGGGTTCCACCAGTGTTCCAGCCTTCAGCTCAACTTCCCATCCTCTGATGTTGAATGACAGGGAATTGACAAATTATGCTTTAGAACTCAGAATTTGGCCGGGCGCGGTGGCTCACGCCTGTAATCCTAACACTTTGGGAGGCCGAGGTGGGTGGAACACCTGAGGTCAGGAGTTCAAGACCAGCCTGGCCATCATGGTGAAACCCCATCTTAAAAAAAAAAAAAAAGAAAAAAGAACCCGGAATTTATCCAGCATGCTTCTGTTGCACCAGAATTTTATTTTGCTAAAATACAACAGCATCTGGTGTCCTTATTCAAATACATGGTTAATCATAAGAACTAATTCAGTCTTCAGGCCATGGTGGAGGAGAGGGAGAAGAAAAGGGAGCGTTACTATAGGTTTAGACATGTAGTCAAATTCCTTGCAATGGGCAAGGCAGGCCAGGTGATAAGAGTCCAACATTATAATTTTAAAACTACGATAGACACTTTTCAGTATTTTCAGTTGAAGCTATCAATCATGTATTCACTATCCTTGGAGCGTTTTTGATTTCTTAATGTTTATTCTATCTCCAATTATACTGCTTTACGAGAATACAAACGTTATTGTTACCCAAATGAAAAAATGTCCCTGTCTCAATATTAAATGTGTTACATGTTGTAGAGAAGAAACGCTTTGAAATCACTTGTAGAAAAATATAGTTTCAGGTCAAACCTGTTGCTTTTCTTTTAAAATACCTTTACATTGCATATACTCATTCTACTCAAGACAATTCCTGAGTATTGCCACTACTTACAACAGGGATCGCCCTTGTTTTAACTCAAAGAGAAATTCAAAGTAAAGTATATCTAAACTCCTGCTGAATGAATGTAGAACAGTCTCAGTCTAAGCTGGCTGCTTCTGGTTCCAAAATTAGAAGTGATACACCTGTTATATCTGACCCTGGGCCTGTTTAAGGAAATCCTTTAGGTATTTTAAGACCTAATCCAAGACAGACCCTCTGTATGCCAACTTCCCAAATATAGCTCAGTGTTAAGGCAACATTAGAGGATCCAATGTCTTTAAACTGAACCAAAACTTAGAGAAATTCACTCACTTTCAAAGGATTTTTTTTTTTTTTTTTTTTTGAG
>NW_016107319.1:10403588-10405827 GCF_001604975.1 Cebus imitator
GGACTACAGGCACGCGCCACCATGCCCAGCTAATGTTTTGTAGTTTTAGTAGAGACGGGGTTTCACCATGTTGACCAGGATGGTCTCGATCTCTTGACCTCGTGATCCACCAGCCTCAGCCTCCCAAAGTGCTGGGATTACAGGCGTGAGCCACCGCGCCCGGCCCCAAAGGATCTTTACTTGCTGACATTAACTTCTGAACCTTTTCAAGAAACCAAACCAGAGCTGATAGAATGTTTATTCTAAGGAAGCCATTTCTGACTACGTGAAGAATTCTAAAGAGACATCATTTTAATCAAATAATACCTGAAAGATTCAATGCTTTTGAGACCTAATGATATTAATAAAATTAATCTTATGCAAAGGAGTCAACCTTTTTTCTTGTGCAGTCAATGCCTCAAGTTTGTTTACTCTTGACAAACTTTAGGGCTAATAATTGTACTAGATGGAATTTTTAAAATAGTTTTTAAACTTCATAGATTGATAGGTCTTATGGAGTTTTGTTTTTTCCAATATAAGGTTAGGTATTGTGGTAAGTATCTTCTAAGGTTCCCTGTCTCTGCCCCCAACCCTGTGATTCCCACTTCCTGGTATTCACACTCATATAATCAATCACCTCCACCTTTTCACAGGGTTGGTCTGAATGACCAGTAGAATAGAGTAAAAGTGACGGTATTATGTATTTCACTTTCTTTTTATTTTTGTAGATGGAGTTTTGCTCTTGTTGCCCAGGCTGGAATGCAATGGTGAGATCTCAGCTCACCACAACCTCCAGCTCTTGGGTTCAGTGATTCTCCTGCCTCAGCCTCCCAAGTAGCTGGGATTACAGGCATGCCCCAACATGCCTGACTAATTTTGTATTTTTAGTAGAAATGGGGTTTCTCCATGTGGGTCAGGCTGGTCTCGAACTCCTAACCTCAGATGATCCACCCACCTCCACCTCCCAAAGTGCTGGGATTATAGGTGTGAGCCACCTCACCTGGCCCACTTCTGAGATTAGGTTATAAGAGACACTTTTGGCATTTTGATTGCTGTCTATATTCCCTGTCTCATGGGTCGCTCATGCTCTGTGTCAGACTTACAGAGAGGTTCCCTTGGTAAGAAACTGGGGCCTTCCTCCAGCAACCATGTGAGTCAGCTTTGAAGCGAATCCTCCAGCCCAATCAGGCTTTCAGACAACTCCAGCCTTGGTCAAAACTTAACTACAACCTCAGGAGAAACTGTGGCCAGAACTACCCAGACAAGCTCTGAAATTCTTGACCTCAGAAACTGGGTGAGATAGTGTTTGTTTTAAGCTCCTAAATTTTGTAGTAATTTGTTACATGGCAATAGATAAGTAATACAGGTATAATGGTTCATTATTTGTCTTTACTAGAGAATGAATGCATTTCGACAATTCATGGAAATAATCACTAGTTTAGTATCCAGTGGTATTACCAGTTCTCTGAATTATAAAGATAAAAAGGTGGGTTATTTTACCAAAAAGTCAGAATAGTAAGTAATAGGATTTTTTCTGAATCTATGAAATCTCTTACAAAAATAAAGTAACCTAAGAATGTCTTTATTGCCACATAGCATTGTTTCATTTTCTATAAAAATTCAAGTAATGGAATCCTATCCAAAAAATGTGTTTTATGAAGAAGGACCTGTTTCTTCTGGATCTTATCTGCTAGAGTCTGCTAATTGCCATTCTCCACTTCCCATTTTATTTCCTCTGAGTTTTTGCTGGGCCCATGGCCAACCAACTTTGGGCTATATCTCCCAGCTACCTTGGAACTAAATGTGAGCCTGTGATTATGTTTAGGTCAATGGGATGTAAGCAGAATTGCTTAACTTCCAGCTCATCTCCTTAAAGATGAAGCCTCCTGCCTTCTACTCTCTGTCCTATGATCTGCTCTGAAACCATGGTTGAAACTAGTTAGCCATCTTTGATCATGCAAAGACAACACCCTAAGATAACAGAGCAATGAGATGGAGGACTTGGAGTTCCTGAATATTTCACAGCCTGTGTGCCTTGGACTACTGCTCCCCAGACTGTTTGTGAGAAATGAACTTATTTTACCAACCATTGCTGCTGTTGTTGCTATAGTTATTTAGTCTATGCATTCTAGCGTATTTTCCCCTCCCATATTAAATAAGTAATAATATTTGGGACAAATTAAATTTACTTATAAGAGTTCCTGAGTTAAGCAGATCATAATTCTTTTTTTTTTTCTTTTTTTTTTTGAGACGGAGTTTC
>NW_016107319.1:10406052-10411733 GCF_001604975.1 Cebus imitator
CCCCGGCCTCTTTTTTTTTTTTTTCTTTTGAGACAGTCTCACTCTTTTGCTTAGACTGGAGTACAGTGGTACAATCACTGCTCTCTGTGTCCTTAACCTCCTCAGGCTCAGGTGATCTTCCCACCTTAGCTTCCTGAGTAGCTGGGACCACAGGCATGCACCACCAAACCCTAACGTTCTGTGTGTTTTTAGTAGGGATGAATTTTCGCCATGTTGCCTGCTAGTCTTAAACTCCTGAGCACAAGCAATCCTCCTGCCCTGGCCTCCCAAAGTGCTGGGATTACACACGTAAGCCACCGCTCCCGGCCCATAAATCTTTTTTCTGAGAAGTTAGGAAATTGCCAAAGACTTAATTGCAAGATCCCAAATGTTAAAGGGCTTCAAAATATGAAGTTTTTAACATGAAACTAAGGGTGTTATTTCAACTAATGACTTTCTCCCTCACCAACCCACATTCCCCTTCAGCTGCTACATTTGATGATGTTGATTGACCACCTTTTCATTTTGATATTCTCCTTCAGCTTTTGTGAAGGTGAGATATCTTGTGTAATCAAGATATTTCAATATCTTGTGTTGATTACATCTCCTTTGCTGATTCCTTTTCTCTCCAACTCTCTATCTCCTAAATGTGGGGTTCCCCAGATCTCAAGCTTTAACTTTATTTAGCCCTGTTCTCTTTTTCAAGTTTTAATTCTTATTTCTAGCCCATGCAGGGCATTTCCACCTAAAACACATTTCTAAAAGTAAATTAATTTTTCTTTTAAAATCATCCGCCTGAAGCACTCTAACATCAAGCATTGGGTTTAAATAGTAGATACTCAAAAAACACAATGAACAATGACTGAATGATTTAATGATATATCATGTATTATGGTAGATAGCTCTTGGTTTTGCTTAGTGACCATCCATTCTCTGTGGAATAGAGGAGAAAAAATAAAGAGTTGGTGGCTGGGCGTGGTGGCTCACGCCTGTAATCCCAGCACTTTGGGAAGCCAAGGCAGGCAGATCACGAGGTCAAGAGATAGAGACCACCCTTGCCAACATGGCGAAACCCCATCTCTACTAAAAATACAAAAATTAGCCAGGCGTGGTGGCGTGCGCCTACAGTCCCAGCTACTTGGGAGGCTGAGGCAGGAGAATCACTTGAACTCAGGAGGTGGAGGTTGTAGTGAGCCAAGGTCGCGCCACTGCGCTCCAGCCTGGGTGACAGAGCAAGAGTCTGTCTCTAAATAAATAAATAAATAAATAAATAAAAATGAGTTATAGTCAAAGTAATAAAAACCAACTTTTTGCAAATGAAATAATTTAGTTAAATGCTCAGGCAAATCAGGAAACACTGGTATGATGGGACTATATTTCCAATTTATATTTTGGGGTAATTATCATTCAGAAAAAAAATATTATCTGTAATTTAACAACAGAATGAAATGAGAGAAGAGAACATATGCTATAGCTTTTGTGTTTCATTTGCAAGTTATTGACAAGGAGGAACTGGCTGGTGGCAGTAAAAGACTTTACTAAGCCGCTGATTCAATACTCATTTCCCGCCTTCTCTGGTAACTTGGAAAATCAACTTTAGCAAGGCCCTTCACAAGCCTTCCAAGTAAGTCTTCAATACTATGCATTCCTGCATAGCAGAAAATACCTTAACGTTGCATGAATTAGTTTACATTTTCCTTGCTACAGCAAAAGGATCAAAAGAATGGTAAAGGAGAGATATCATCTCCCAAAACAGAAAGCAAATACTTCTTACCTCGGAAGAGTGTTTGAAGATCAAGCTTTCCTAGGCTTGTAGGAAAAGGAGACCACTTTTCTTAGTTTTCAAAGCAATTTTTAAAATTTCACTCTGGTAGTCCAGGTGTGGTGGCTCATGCCTGTAATCCCAGCACTTTAGGAGGCCAAGGTGGGTGGATTATTAGGTCAGGAGTTCGAGACCAGCCTGACCAATATGAACCACTGTCTCTCCTGAAAATACAAATACCAAAGTTGGTGTATGCCATGAGATCCTTATTCAATCCTAATAGAGAAAAAGGAGCCTCCATCTGTACTTTAGAGAGAGGAACTAAATAAGTTTCAAACCCCAGAGCTAGAACTGTAGTCCTAAGACCCTGTAACCTGTATGACTAGAGAAGCGAAACTATGATTTAGTTTCTTATTTGAGCTATGATTTCCATATATTGCCATGCCCAAGCTGGATGAGCTAATAAACCTCACAGGAGACTGAGGGTCTTACACAATTAGCTAGTAGACAGTTATAGTCTACCATCTCTGCAAATTAAAACCTCTGCATACTTCCAACCTCACCGCTGCTTCCACCACTACCTCTTGATTCCACTCTGACAGAAGCAAACTCGCAAATCCCATTACAAGGTATTTACTTTAGCTCCCCAATGAGACTGTAAACTCTTCGTATGCTTGTAGAATTTAGATTCTTTTTTCTTTCTCAAGTGTCTAATAGTATCTTTGCTTTTGCATATTCAGACTAAAAATTCAATAAATATTCATTAAATGATTTCATGTATTTCCAATGAAATTCTCAAAGAAGAAAGTTTTTCAAATGAAAATACATAAATAACTATAGGTTATGGAACCTCAACCTGTAGCTTGAGGCCTAAATATTTGATATAGAACAGTGGACCAAGATTATATGTTAGATAATACTTAATACCGTCTTCCTAACCAAACAAATTGAAGATAACCTAAATAGAGAATTGGTCAAACACATTCTAATATGTCAATACAATTAGAATACAGTACTAATCAGCCTTTAAATACAATGTGTCTGTTTCTATGTCTGTGTCATATCACAATTATCCAGAAAACTGTGTAAAACCACAGCTTACTGAAACTGAAGGTAGAAGATGGTGATGAATTAATCAAAAATCAGTCACAAATTAATGATTGTAGAACTTAGGTGATGAGTATACTCATCATTATACTATTCCTTTTACTTTGTGCATGTCTGGAATTTTCTATAATAAAAAATTTAAAAGTTTTCTATAATAAAAAAATTTAAAAACAGGGTTTTTAATATCCCATTTCAGACTGGGCACGGTGGCTCATGCCTGTAATCCCAGCACTTTGAGAGACTGACGCAGGTGGATTGCCTGAGGTCAGGGATCCCAGACCAGCCTGGCCAACATGGCGAAACCCCATTTCTACAAAAACTACAAAACTTAGCCGGGGGTGGTGGCATGTGCCTGTAATCCCAGCTACTCAGGAGGCTGAGGCATGAGAATCACTTCAACCTGGGAGGCAGAGGTTGCAGTGAGCCAAGATAGCACCACTGCCTCCAACAGAGTAAGACTCTGTCTCAAAAACATAAAAAACAAATAAATAAATAAAATCCCACTTCAGTTTTCCTGAATCAGAATGACCAGAGATGGGGCACAGGAATCTGTGTTTTTATCAGTCTCTCCAGGTGATTCTGAAGATCAGCCAGCATTTGGGAACATCTGAAAATTGGGATTGGGGAGGCACCCACCCAAGAAAAGGAAATTGTGAATTTTTAAATTGAAATAAGCAAATAGACTCTGACCCGCATCCCAAGTTTATAATTCCTGTTCTAGATCACCAGAAAAAATTCCTAAAGATGCCAACCTTAATATTGTACTCTTTATTTTATTTATAATACCATCTACAAAAACATCTAAAGATAAAATTGTATTTTGAGATGGTTGCAAAATGTAGTACACACACTTATATATATGTATATATATATATATATATTTAGATGGATTCGCACTCTGTTGCCAGACTACAGTGCAGTGGCACGATCTTGGTTCACTGCAACCTCCGCCTCCCAGGTTCAAGCAATTCTGCCTCAGCCTCCCAAGTAGCTGGGATTACAGGCATGCACCACCACCCCAGCTAATTTTTGTAGTTTTGGTAGAGACGGGGTTTCACCATGTTGTCTGGGCTGGTCTTGAACGCCTGACCTCACGTGAGGAGGCCTGTCTCTGCCTTCCAAAGTGCTGGAATTACAGGTGCGAGACACCGCACCCAATCAAGTACCAATATTTTTACGTTAAAGTAAAAACAGGAGGGGACAGGAATTCTGCCAAGATGGCCAAATAGGAACAGCTGCAAAGTGCAGTTCCCAGCGAGAGCAGCACAGAAGGCAAGTGATCTCCGCATTTCCAACGAGATACCAGGTTCATCTCAATAGCACTGGTTGGACAATGGGTGTAGCCCAAGGAGGGCAAACCAAGGCAGGGCGGAGGCGCTGCCTCACCCAGGAAGTGCAACTGGCCAGAGGATTCCCCTCCTACCCAATGGACCCAATGGAGACCATTGGGAACTTTTATCCTCCGGCACTCCAGTTCAGATACTGCACTTCTCCCATAGTCTTTACAAGCCACAGACCAAGAAATCCCCACCAGGCCGGCAGGTGCCGTCCAGCACAGATCTGAGCAGCCATTCTGGCCGGCACTGCAGTTTGTCAGTGCAAATCTGGGTGGCCATTTCGCTGGTGCCTGGAACTCCTGCAAGACAGAGCTCCCAGATCCCCAGAAAGAGGGGGAGCTGAAGTGTATCAACCAAGTGATACAGTTTGGCAGGTCCCCACCACACGCAAAGACCAGCAAGCTGAAACCCTCTGGCTTGAGAGTTTCACAGCTAGCACATCAGTTCGAGCTTGACCCGGGACAACAGAGCTTGGTGCGGGGAAGAGTGTCCACCATTGCCGAGGTGATTTTAACCTTACCTGTGTAAACAAAAGCCAGAGGAAGTTTACACAGCAGCTGGACTGAGCCCATGGCAGCTCGGCAGCACCTCTACGGGCAGACTGTGACTAGACTCCCTCCTTGCTGGGCAGGGCATCTCCAGAAAAAAGACAGCAGCACACCAGGGACTTATAAATAAAGCCCCACCTTCCCAGGACAGAGCATCTGGGAAAAGGGCTGACTGTGAGTTCCGCTGCAGCAGACTTAAATGTACCTGCCCAGCAGCTCTAAAGGGAGCAGTGGCGCTCCCAGCACAGCACTTGAGCTCCGATAAGGGACAGACTGCCTCCTCAAGCAGTTCCCTGACCCCAGTAAAACCAAACAGATGCCTCATACAGGAGAGCTCTGGCTGACATCTAGCAGGTACCTTTCTGGGACAAAGCTATCAGGGGAAAGAACAGGCATCAATCCTTGCTGTTCTGCAGCCCCCATGGGTGATTCCCAGGTAAGCAAGATCTGAGTGGACCTTCAGTAGCCCTACAGCAGAGGGGCCTGTTAGAAGGAAAACTAAGAAACAAAAAGAAATTGCTTCAACATCAACAGAAAGGACATCCACTCACAGATCCCATCCGAAATCACCAACTTTAAAGACCAAAGATAGATAAATCCACGAAGATGGGAAGAAACCAGCATAGAAAGGATGAAATCACCAAAAACCAGAACACCTCTTCTCCTCCAAGGGATCACAACTCTTAACCAGCAAGGGAACAAAACAGAAGGGAGAACAAGTTTGACGAATTGACAGAAGCAGGCTTCAGAAGGTGAGTAATAACAAACTCCTCTGAGCTAAAGGAACGTATTCTAACCCAATGCAAAGAAACTAAAAACCACGAAAAACGGTTAGACGAGGCCGGGCGCGGTGGCTCAAGCCTGTAATCCCAGCACTGTGGGAGGCCGAGGCGGGTGGATCACGAGGTCAAGAGATCGAGACCATCCTGGTCAACATGGTGAAACCCC
>NW_016107319.1:10412383-10433707 GCF_001604975.1 Cebus imitator
CTACAAAGATATTCCTCAAGAAGAGCAACCCAAACTTGCATGATCCTCAGATTCACCAGGGTTGAAATGCAGGAAAAATGCTAAAAGCAGCTAGAGGGAAAGGTCAGGTTACCCACAAAGGGAAGCCCATCAGACTCACAGCGGATCTTTCGACAGAAACCCTACAAGCCAGAAGAGAGTGGGGGCCAATACTCAACACCCTTAAAGAAAAGAAATTTCAACCTAGAATTTCATATCCAGCCAAACTAAGCTTCATAAGTGAAAGAGAAATAAAATCTTTTACAAACAAGCAGTTGCTGAGAGTTTTTGTCACCACCAGGCCTGCCTTACAAGAGCTCCTAAAGGAAGCACTAAACATGGAAAGGAACAACCAGTACCAGCCATTCCAAAAACATACCAAATGGTAAAGACCATCTACACATTGAAAAAACTGCAACAACCAATGGGCAAAACAACCAGCTAGTATCACAATGGCAGGATCAAATTCACACATAACAATATTAACCTTAAGTGTAAATGGGCTAAGTGCCCCAATCAAAAGACACAGACAGGCAAATTGGATAAAAAGTCAAGACCCATTGGTGTGCTGTATTCAGGAAACCCATCTCATGTGCAAGGACACACATGGGCTCAAAATAAAGGGATGGAAGATGATTTACCAAGCAAATGGAGAACAAAAAAAAGTAGGATTACAATCCTAGTCTCTGTTAAAATAGACTTTAAACCAACAAAGATCAAAAGAGACAAGGGCATTACAAAATGGTAAAAGGATCAATGCAACAAGAGCTAACTATCCTAAATATATATGCTTTCAGTACCGGAGCACCCAGATACATAAAGCAAATTCTTAACAACCTATGAAAAGACTTAGACTCCTGCACGATAAAAGTGGGAGACTTTAACACTCCACTGTCAATATTAGACAGATCAACAAGACAGAAAATTAATAAGGATATCCAGGACTTGAATGCAGATATGGACCAAGCAGACCCAATAGACATCTATAGGACTCTCTACCCCAAATCCACAGAATATACTACATTCTTCTCAGCACCACATCGCACTTACTCTAAAATTGACCACATAATTGGAAGTAAATCACTCCTCAGCAAATGCAAAAGAACAGAAATCATAACAACCAGGCTCTCAGACCACAGTGCAACCAAATTAGAACTCAGGATTAAGAAACTTACTCACAATACCATGAAAATTGAACAACCTGCTTCTGAATGATAACTGGATAAACAATGAAATGAAGGCAGAAATAAAGATGTTCTTTGAAACTAGTGAGAATGAAGACACAATGTACCAGAATCTCTGGGACACATATAAAGCAGTGTCTAGTGGGAAATTTATAGCACTAAATGCCCATATGAGGGAAATTTTTAGATATTTTTAGTAGAGATGGGGTTTTTTTGTTTTTTTTTTTTTGTTTTTTTGTTTTTTTTTTTGAGACGGAGTTTCACTCATGTTACCCAGGCTGGAGTGCAATGGCGCGATCTCGGCTCACCGCAACCTCTGCCTCCTGGGTTCAGGCAATTCTCCTGCCTCAGCCTCCTGAGTAGCTGGGATTACAGGCACGCGCCACCATGCCCAGCTAATTTTTTGTATTTTTAGTAGAGACGGGGTTTCACCATGTTGACCAGGATGGTCTCGATCTCTTGACCTCGTGATCCACCTGCCTCGGCCTCCCAAAGTGGTGGGATTACAGGCTTGAGCCACCGCGCCCAGCCGAGATGGGGTTTTACCATGTTGGTCAGGCTGGTCTTGAACTCCTAACCTCAAGTGATCCACCCTCTTCAGCCTCCCAAAGTGCTGGGATTGCAGTAGGAGCCACAGTCTCAGGTAGTTTTTTATGGCAGTGTGAAAACAAACTAATCTATCTTTTTGAAAATGCCCTGTGCCTTCTTTCTACCATGTGTCAATACACAATCACAAATTGATATACACAAAGATCATTCTTCATAAAACCCTGATTTTATCATTCTTCATAAAAACCCTCATTACTTCTACATATTGATCTGTGTTTGTTAATACTTGTATAAGTATGCTTTTATTTGATGTACTTAGCAAACTTTTACAGTAACCTACCTCACAAATTATACAAATATAGCAGTACTGTCAGAAAAGTAAAAGTTTAAAGTTGGCAAGTTATAAATAAAGAGAAAGAGTTTTCTTTTCTTTCTTTCTTTTTTTTTTTTTTTTTACTGTGCCAAGGCTGGAGTGCAGTGGTACGATCTCGGTTTACTGCAACCTCTGCCATCTGGGTTCAAGCAATTCTCATGAGTCAGCCTCCCAAGTAGCTGAAACTACAGGTGCACACCGCCACACTTAGCTAAATTTTTTTATTTTTAGTAGAGACAGAGTTTCACCATGTTGGCCAGGCTGGTGCTGAACTCCTGATCTCAAGCGATCCACCTGCCTTGGCCTCCCAAAGTGCTAAAATTACAGGCATGAGCCACTGCACCCAGCTGGAGAGAAATAATTCTTTTTTTTTTTTTTTTGAGACGAAGCGTTGCTTTGTCTCACCAGCTGGAGTGCAGCGGTGCGATCTCGGTTCACTGCAACCTCCACCTCCCGGGTTCAGGTGATTCTCCTACCTCAGCCTCCTGAGTAGCTGGGATTGCAGGCATGCTGTAATGGTATTTTTTGTATTTTTGTAGAGACAGGATTTTACCACGTTAGTCAGGCTAGTGTCAAACTCCTGACCTCATGATCCACTTGCCTCAGCCTCCCAAAGTGCTGGGATTACAGGTGTAAGCCACTATGCCTGGCCCAGAGTTTTCTAAAAGTGAAGGAAGTACATATGTGAGATACATATCAAAGATACATTTTCAAACTGGAAAAAATAAAACAGAATCCACAAAACACTGTAAGGATCAATACATGAGTTTAGTAAGGTTGCAGGATACATGATCAATACAAAACCAATTGTATTACTAGTAATAAATATCCCAAAATGACATTAAAAACTATATTTACAATAGCATCAAAAAGAATAAAATCTTTTAAAAAAGTTCACAAAAGAAGTTTGAGAATTGTATGCTGAAAACTATAAAACATTGTTGAAAGAAATTAAAGGAGATATAAATACATAGACATTAATGTTCATGGATCAGAGACTTAATGTTGCTAAGATAGTATTACTACAAAAATTAATCTGCAAATTCAACATAATTCCTATCAAAATCCCAGCTACTTTGGCAGAAATCGAGACGCTTATCCTAAAATTTATATGGAAATGAAAGAGATCCAGAATAATTAAAACAATCTTGAGAAGGAAGAACAAAATTATAGTAATCATGCTTTTCAATCTCAAAATTATTGCAAAGCTGCAGTAGCCGGGCACAGTGGCCCATGCCTGTTATCCTAGCACTTTGGGAGGCTGAGGCTGGCAGATTGCCTGAACTCAGGAGTTTGCAACCAGCCTGGGCAACATGGTGAAATCCTGTCTCTACTAAAATACAAAAAAAATTTAGCCAGGCGTGGCAGTGTGCACCTGTAATCCCAGCTACTCAGGAGGCTGAAGCAGTCGAAATGCTAGAACCTGGGAAGTGGAGGTTGCAGTGAGCCGAGGTTATGCCACTGCACTCCAACCTGGGCAACAGAGTGAGACTTTGTCTCTAAAAAAAAAAAAAAAAGACAATTCTTAGGAGAAAATATTTATAAATCATATATCTAGTAAGGGATTTCACTGACACTATATAAAGAACTGTTACAACTAAATAAAAAGATAATCCTATTTAAAAATGAGGAGTAGATTTGCATAGCCATTTCTCCAAAAAAGATACACAAATGGCCAATAAGCACATGAAAAGATTTTCATTACTTATCATAGAAATATTAAATGAAAACCATAATGAGATACCACTTCGCACCTACTAGGATGGTTATAATGAAAAAGACAAAAAATAGCGAGTTTTGGTAAGGATGTAGAGACATTGGAACCCTCATACATTGCTAGAGGGATTGTAAAATGCTATAGCCACTTCGGAAAACCAATTTGCCAGTTTCCTAAAATCTTAAATGTAGAATTATCATATGATCAAAAAATTATACTTCAACTTATACATCCAAGATAATTAAAAACATGTGTCTAGATAAAAACTTATATACTAATGTTCATAGCAACATTATTCATAAATAGCTGAAAAGTAGAGAGAACCCAAATGTCCACCAACTAACAGATGAATAAACAAATACCGTATGGTATCTCCATATAACGCAATTAAAATGAAAGTACAAATACAACAAAGTGGTGAACCTTGAAAATATGCTAAATGAAACAAGCCTGGCACAAAAGGCCACATGTATGATTCCCTTTATATGAAATGTCCAGAAAAGACAAATCTGTAGAGACAGAAAGTAGAGGAAGTTGAGGAGTGGGAGGAATGGGGAGTGTCTGTTAATAGATAAGATTTTTGGGCCGGGCGCGGTGACTCACGCCTGTAATCCCAGCACTTTGGGAGGCCGAGGCAGGTGGATCACGAGGTCAAGAGATAGAGACCATCCTGGTCAACATGGTGAAACCCCGTCTCTACTAAAACTACAAAAAATTAGCTAAGCATGGTGGTGCGTGCCTGTAATCCCAGCTACTCAGGAGGCTGAGGCAGGAGAATTGCCTGAACCCAGGAGGCGGAGGTTGCGGTGAGCCGAGATCGCGCCATTGCACTCCAACCTGGGTAACAAGAGCGAAACTCTGTCTCAAAAAAAAAAAAGATTTTTGAGGACAGATGAAAGTATTTTAAAATTAGATCAGGGTGAAGGTTGTGCATCTCTTTAAATATACTAAAACCATGAAATTGGGTACTTTAAAAAGGTGAATTTTATGAGATATGAATTATACTTCAATAGAGCTGTCATTAAAAAATAAAAATGAGCCAGGTGCGGTGACTCACGCCTGTGATCCGAAAACTTTGGGAGGCCAAAGCAGGCAGATCACCTGAGGTCAGGAGTTCCAGACCAGCCTGGTTGACTGGGCAAAACCCTATCTCTACTAAAAATACAAAAATTAGCCAGGCATGGTGGCAGGTGCCTGTAATCCCATCTTCTTGGGGGAGGCTGAGGCATGAGAATTTCTTGAACCTGGGAGGCAGTGGTTGCAGTAAGCCCATATCTCACCACTGCACTCCAGCCTGGGTATAGAGGGAAACTGTGTTTCAAAAAACAGAAATAAATATATAAAAAAAGAAAAATGAAGCATGAGTATTTCAGATAAACTGAACATTTTTTAAAAATGTATTTTATTATAGTAGTCTTCCCTAACTGGCAAGAGATATATTTAAGACCCCCAGTGGATGACTGAAACTGTAGACAATACTGAACCCTATACTTTCTGGGTTTTTTTCTATACATATTAATGCACACTTATGATAAAGTTTATAAACTAGGCACAGTAAGAGGTTAACAGCAATAACTAACAATAACATAGAATAATTATAACAAAATACTGTAATAAAAGTAATGTGAATGTGGTCTTTCCCTTTCTTTCTCTGAAAATATCTTATTGTACTGTACCGTGGGGAACTGAAACTCCTGAAAGTGAGACCTCAGATAAGGGGAGATTTCGGTATTTGCTTTTGGGTCTACTACAAGGCTCAGTTTTACAAAGTAAGTACATTTTCTTGTGCCAAAATCTACATGTTTCCAATCTATTCAGTAAGTATTTGTTTCATTTTCCTCAATTAGCAAGAACAGTCAACATGTTTAAACTCATTACTTGGTAATATAACAGGCTTATCTGGTATTATCTTCTAGGATAAATACTTGTAACTTTATAAATAGCACATTCAGTCCCCTAATTATCCATTTTTATAAAAATCTTATCCATAGATAATCTAAGAAGAAGAAGTAGACAATAAAGTACTAGGCAAAAGTAAAATGCCAGTAGAATGAGAAAATGTAGCAGGACATGAACTTCTTGTTTTAATGTTTTCTTTCTCTTTCTTTGCAATAAACACATTCCAGGAAAGAAGGCATATCCACTGCCACTCCTAAGAATGGAATGAAGGTATTTCCCTTACCTGTTTAAAGACTGACCTCTAGCCTATAAGGCTATTGATCTAAGCATGAGTTTGGTTTTTTTTTCTTTTTGAGATGGAGTCTTGCTCTGTTGCCCAGGCTAGAGTGCAGTGGCGTGATCTCAGCTCACTGCAACCTCCACCTCCCTAGTTCAAGCAATTCCCCTGCCTCAGCCTCCTGAGTAGCTGGGATTAAGGCACATGCCACCACAAAAATTTTTTTGCATTTTTAGTAGAGATGAGGTTTCACCATATTGGCCAGACTCCTGACCTCAGGCAATCCACCCACCTCAGCCTCCCAAAGTGCCTGGATTACAGGTGTGAGCCACTGCACCCCAGTGATCTATGCATCAGTTTTAATGAGCCATCAAGATCTATTGTGGGGCTGGGCATGGTGGCTCACCCTTGTAATCCCAGCACTTTGGGAGGCCAAGGTGGGTGGATCACTTGAGGTCACGAGTTCAAGACCAGCCTGGGCAACATGGTGAAAACCCATCTCTACTAAAACCACAAAAATCAGTGAGGAGTGGTGGCACATGCCTGTAATCCCAGCTAATAAGGAGGCAGAAGAATTGCTTCAATCCGGGAGGTAGAGGTTGCAGTGAGCCGAGATCGTTGCACTCCAGGGCAACAGAGCAAGTCTCAAAAAAAAAAAAAAAAAAAAAGATTTATTGTAAAAGAAATTAAGAAAAGGCATTTGATTTGTTTGTGACTACATACAAAAAAAAAAGAACAGAAAGTATGTGGAATGAGATGATAGGAACTGGTGCTTGGGACATAAACCTAGGAAAAAATGTCATAGAAAGTAGGAGCCTGGTGCCCAAGAAGTTCAGGGTAAGTGTACTGAGGATTACTATAAGGCTTCTGCCCAGCCAGCCTGACACCTTCACAGGGGAAGACTCCAGGCCCTTGCACACATGGACTCTGCCAGCTGGCACGGACCCAACTTATCAGCACATCACCATCTGATTCCAGGAGTTTCACTCTGTCCCCAAGCAGCCACTCCACATCTACACCATCTCTGCAGTGGCTAGTCTTGTTGAGTTCCAAGGTGGGCCTTAGATATCTGGAACAATGGTGAGGGTGCTGAAGTGAGCCAAAGTCATATTCCCTCCTCCAGTTGGGATGTGTGGTGACTTCTTCCCTTACTGTAACATGGACAGAAAAAAACAAGAAAGTGCAAAGAAATTGGCCTAGCTTTTTCTATCAACCCCAGAAGAAGCCTTATTACCCTCTCAGGGGTGCCAGTCAGCATGCACCTTAGAGGCCTTATCCCCAGCTCAGGAGACCCTTCCTCCAAGGAGATGAATGATCATCTCAATATCTTCCCTTTTATTTCCTGACACCTGAAGGTAGTTGTTTCTGCTGTTCTCTCTGGGCTGCCCCAGGGCTCCATTTTTGTTCTTCCAATCCTACAGTTTCCTACAGAAACATGCTTAACCAGTACCTATAATGCCTTCTGTCTTAATGAATGGATCATTCTTTAATCAATTCTTTCTCTGTAATCTCTCCTGTTCAAATACCTAGTACTGTTTTTTGTTTGTTTATTTGTTTTCCTTCCTGATTGGACTCTGGCCGATACAGTACTACCCTTTGCTAGCTGTAACGTGGAACAACATTCCCGTCTTCCTTTATAAAGAGTAAAGGCTGATCCAAAACAGAAGAAAAAAATTGATAAGTTTTGCTCCTTGGTTAATTCAACCCAAATCATCTTTCTAATTAAATGTTTAAATTCATCTCAGTTTGAACTTACACACTTGTTTTTCAACATGCTTACCCACCACCTATAATGCCTTTTGTCTTAATGAGTGGATTTCCATATAAAATAAAAATTGAAGACTCTTTTTTCTGAGAGTATATGACACATTTTTTTTTTTTTTTTTTTTGATATTGTTGTTGCTGTTTTTGTTGTTTTGTTTATTTTTGTTTTGTTTTTTTTTGAGACGAAGTCTTGCTCTGTCACCTAGGCTGGATGGAGTGCAATGACATGATCTCAGCTCAATGCAACCTCCGCCTCCCAGGTTCAAGTGATTCTTCTGCCTCAGCCTCCCAAGTAGCTAGGACTACAGGCGTGTGCCATCACACCTGGCTAATTTTTTTTTTTGTGGGATTTCATTATATTGGCCAGGCAAGTTTCGAACTCCTGACCTTGTGATCTGCATGCCTTGGCCTCCCAAAGTGCTGGGATTACAGGCGTGAGCCACCACGCCCGGCCATTGTGACATATTTTTCTAAAATAAAAATTATAAAATAAAAGTAAAATTCCAATTGTATTTGTAGAGCAGAAGTCCTAGTAATATATTTCTATACCACTCCCCAGATAAAAGAGACAGACTACCAAATTACCATTTCAGTCATTTGTCCTGAAACAACAGGCTCTTCTAGTGACAAGATACTCTACCGTTTCTTTTAATTTTTAAGCAGTCTCCTTTCACCTGCCGAATTTGCAGAGCATTCTGAGATACTATATACCCTCCTTCTTCTCTAGCTCATTTGTATTTAAGTAGAGCAGCATAAGGCTGATAGATGGTAATTCTTCAAGATGAGTATTCCATCTTCAAGAAAATTCCATAAATACTCCATGCCAGTTACTAGTTTATTGCTTCTTAGCTCCACATCCACCCTTCATTGCCTGCTCCATAATAACGAAGCTGGACTTTCTCCTTTGCCAGCTGGCATGATGTTAAGCTTTGTCAGTAGAGGGTGCTGGGGGGATGCTGGCTGGAGGAGGAAAGAGTTTCTCTTCCTGGTTGAAGCGTGCTCTTCTTGTTAGGCTCCTGCAGCAGTCACCCACACTCAATTGCACCTGGTGATCATTAGCATGCAGCACCTCCCTATGAGCAGCTTTTCATGGCACCTCTTTGGTGACTTGACAGTGGAGTGCAGGCAACAAGGTATTTCTCCATGAACAGCTTCCCCCAGAACTCCGTGAGGTGGATTTCCAGCAAGTTTCACCAGTGTGGCCCCCCATCCCCCGCAAACTTCTCTGCCGTCCAGTGAGCTAAGTCCTTGCTGTTTCTATGAACTCTGTGGGTAGTGTCTGCTCCCTAAATCTGCTATTCATGATATGAACCCAAAGGTATCTGATAGATCTTAATCAATTTAGAAAGTTTATTTTGTCAAGGTTAAGGACACGCCTGTGACAGCCACAGCAGTTCCTGACAACATGTGCCCAAGGTAGTCAGGGTGCAGCTTGCTTTCATACATTTTAGGGAGGTATGAGACAGCAATCAATTCATTTAAGAAGTACATTGGTTCAGTCTGGAAAAACAGAACAACTTAAAGCAAGGAGCTTCCAGGACACTGGTAGATAGGAGACAAAGGGTTACATTCTTTTTGAGTCCTTGATCAGCCTTTCACTGAATACATAATTTAGTCTGGCTCAGTGAATCTGCCTTTTTACGTAAACATTAGGGCAGAGGAAGCAATCAGATATGCATTTGTCTCAGGTGAGCAGAGGGATGACCTTCTCTTCACATCTGTGAAGATAAGGGATCAGTTTACATGGCCAAGATGGGATTCAAGGGAACTGTTTTTGGGTAAAGACCTTGAGGCCCACAAGGAATTTCCTCATGGGCAAATTGTGAGGGAGGTATGTAGCTTTGTAGCTATCTTATTTAGAAATGAAATGGGAGGCAGGTTTGCCTGACCTGGTTCCCAGCCTGACTTTTCCCTGGGCTTATAATTTCCTAGCCTCGTGGAAAAAGTCAGCCTAAGAAAATGAAGTTGACATATAGAGAAAAGCAACAGTAGGAGAAAAATGAAAAAAAAAAAATTGGTGTTAGAGCGCCTGGTTTTTATCACAGGCACAAATGTGCCCTGGCCCTTACCAAAGTTTAGTTACTTGTACCAATGAATTTAATTTCCCTTAAGCTACTTTGTGTTCGGTTTCTACCACTTATAATTGAGAATCCTAAAAAATGTTAACTTTCCGGAGGACCCTTGACCGCATTCTCACTTTCACTCTTTATTCCTTCAGCGTATTTTCTATGTACTAACCATTTGCTACTTTCTACTGTGCTTCTTCCCTAACCACCCATATGGCACACTTTTACATTTTTAGCTAACGGTATCTAAGGCCATATTTTGCATATATGCATTTTGTCATTGCCAATTAGACGGCAATTGGCACATCTGTTACAGTGCCATGCACATCGTTTGCTATTTAATTGATGAATGGAAATTCCATGGTGTTACAAATGTGGTTTTTTGTTTCCCTTTAGGGGAATTATTTAAATATATTCTACAGTATAACCCTCCCTCAGTATCCATGGGGTGGGATTGGGGAGCCGGAAAGGGGTAATTTGTTCCAAGATCCCTGCAGATACCAAAATCCACAATGTTCAAGTCCCTTTTATAAAATGGCATCATATTTGCATACAACCTACGCATATCCTCTGGTATACTTGGTCATCTCTAAATTACTTATAATACCTAATACAATGTAAATGCCATGTAAATATTTGTTATATTGTATTGGGTTTTTATTTGTATTATTTTTTATTGGTGTGTTGTTATTTAAAAATTTTTTTGCAAATATTTTTCAATCCACGGTTGGTTGATGCTGCAGATGCAGAATCTGCGGATATATAGGGGGCCAACTGTATATAGTACCTAAGAAATATTCAGATAGCAACCAGATGCGGTGTTCATGCCTGTAATCCCAGCGCTTTGGGAGGCCAAGGTGGTTGGATCACTTGAGGTTGGGAGTTTGAAACAAGCCTGATCAACATGAAGAAACCCTATTCCTAATAAAAATACAAAATTAGTAGAGCACGGTAGCTCATGCTTATAATCCCAGCTACTTGGGAGGCTGAGGAAGGAGAATTGCTTGAACCTGGGATGCAGAAGTTGCAGTGAGCCAAGTTCATGACGTTTTACTCCAGCCTGGGCAACAAGAGTGAAACTCTGTCTCAAAAAAAAAAAAAAAAAAAAAGCTAAAAAAGAAAAGAAAAGAAGTATTCAGATAGCACATCGTAATAGCGATAGCCTCTATTTGTTAACTGTAAGGTCTTTTAGGCTGACTGACAGCCCTGTGGACGCCATGGTAACCTCTGTGACCTGCAAGGACACTCCCGATGAGTTCCTGGAACTAGAAAGTCTGAAGTAACTGGAAGACTGTGAAAAAGGAAAGAATGATCAACCCCCGCAGCGCCTAATTAACTTGAGACATTCTTCTGTTCCTTATTCCCGCCTCAACTTGAGGGAAGGTGTTCTCTTTCAAAGTCCATAAGGGGGCGTAGTTTTAAGGGCAAAAACTTCACAGTGCCGTGTTCCGCTCCCATCTCTCTCCATCTGGGAGATTTAATGGTTCTGTTTTAATTTTCAAGGGCTTGGAAAAAATCAAAAGTCAATCACTCCGGTGGAAGGTCTAAGGAACTCCTTTCATTGGCCCGGGGTCTTAGAGAAGGTGGGGGCTCCTCCCAGGTTAAAAGTCCCCTTCTTCCACACTCCTTTGGAGTCCATGTTTGGATTCCCTTACACACACACTCTCTCTGTCTCATGAAATCTTTCTGTCTTCCTCTCTTTTTTTTCTCTTTCTCTATCTAAATAAATCACTTTCTGCAAACTCTGTTTGGGGTCTGGTATTTACTTTACAAGCTCACTGTGCTGTGGCCACCTCTCTCATTCTTAAGAAAGCAAGGGACCAAGAACCTTAAAGAAACGTCCTCTCAGGGGAGCTAAGGGCTCCCCTAAACCCCAACAAACTGACAAGGCAATTGAACTTTGTAACCGACCTTGGTCAATCTCGTGACTCCAGACCCTATGACCCCCTCCTAGCTTGCAAAAACCACCCTAAACTGTAACTTCTGTAACTTTCCACTGCTTACCCCAAACCTAGAAAACCAACTCCTATCCCACCGCCCTCCACTGACTGTCATTTTGGACTTAGTCTACTTGCACCTGAGTGAATAAACAGCACTGTTGCTCACACAAAGCCTGTTTAGGGGGTCTGTTCATTCAGAACATGGGCTTTAACATTAACACTCCATTGTATTTAAGGAATATGTTTTGCATATGTTATTTGTCACACTAGGAAGTTTTATTATTTCTATTTTAAATATAAAAACACTAAAATTACATTAACTTGACAAAACTTGAACCAAAGCACCAGGTACAGTGGCTCATATCTGTAATCCCAGGCCTTTGGGACACTGAGGCAGGCTAATCACGAGGTTAAGAGATCGAGACTGTCCTGGCCAACATGGTGAAACCCTGTCTCCACCAAAACAAAAAGTAGCTGGGTGTGGTGATGCATGCCTGTAGTCCCAGCTACTTGGGAGACTGAAGCAAGAGAATTGCTTGAACCCGGAGGTGGAGGTTGCAGTGAGCCGAGATTGCACTACTACATTCCAGCCTGGTGACAGAGCAAGACTCTGTCTCAAAAAAAACCAAAAAAACAACAAAAAAAAACAACAAACTTGAACCAAGGCATCACTGACTCCTAAGTTCATGTGCTATGCTATGCTGCTTCACCCGTTTTGTAGATACATTATTATTATTATTTTTTTTTGGGGTAGTCTTGCTCTGTTGCCAAGCTGGAGTGCAGTGGTGCGATCTTGGCTCACGGCAGTCTCTGCCTCACCAGTTCAAGTGATTTTCTTGCCTCAGCCTCCCAAGTAACTGGGACTACAGGTGTGTCACCATGCCCAGCTAATTTTTGTATTTTTAGTAATTTTGTATTGTTTGTATTTTTAGATGGTCTCCATCTCTTGACCTTGTGATCCACCTGCCTTGACCTCCCCAAGTGCTGGGATTACAGGCGTGAGCCACCAAGCCCAGTCAATACATTATATTTCAAAAGGAAAACCCCTGAAGGTGTATTGTATAGAGTTCAACCTTTGCCTATGAGAAATGGTTTAGGAAAAATAAGTAGGTAGAGCCCAGGGTGCAAAAGTATTACTACCAAACATTGAACACTGCTGGACTTTTTAAAAAAGTACTGTATCTACCCAAGACAGGGATCCTCTTCATCTGCCTGTTAGATGGTGTGCACACAATGAAATGAGGGCAGTATTAGCAATGTGATTCTATTGGCCTTATTTGCCTTTGATGCTGTTCTGTAGTGCAGTGAAGAGAAACTCCAGTCATAGTCCTGAAATAAAACCAGTGACTATTTAAAGCTAGTTTCATTTTTCTGAGAAAAATATAAAAGAAAATATATATACAAGTAGCCTTGTCTTAATATCCTCTGACCAAATTGCCATCTCTTATTCTTTTTTAAAAATTTATTTGAGGGCCAGGTGAGGTGGCTCACATGTGTAACCCAGCACTTTGGGAGACTGAGGTGGGTGGATCACCTGAGGTCAGGAGTTCGTGACAAGCCTGGCCAAAATAGTGAAACCCCATCTCTACTAAAAATACAAAGAATTAACTGGACGTGGTGGTGGGCACCTGTAATCCCAGCTATTCAGGAAGCTGAGGCAGGAGAATCACTTGAACCCACGAGGCAGAGGTTGCAGTGAGCTGAGATCACGCCATTGCACTCCAGCCTGGGTGACAGTGGGAGACTCTGTCTCCAAAAAAAAAATTGTTTGATACATTTCAATTTTATTTCAAATTAAGCTTACCCTACATTGATTAAGAAAAGATACACAGAGCAGCATTTTTTCAATAATTATCAGGACTTTGGAGGTGGGGTTATTAAATTTTAGGTAAGAAGTCAAAATTACTTTTTTTTTTTTTTTTAGCCACTTTGAACAATTATTGTAAAAATTTACTTGCTAGAGTTTTTGTGGCTTTTTTGTTTTTAAAAGGACTATTATTCATGTAAATAAAGCAATCGCAATTCATTTGCAGTAGTTCAAGTTTCAACTCTGCATTAGTTCCCAGAGAGAACCTTGAAAAGATCAGTGGGGCTGTATTGATTTCTTGCAGTCAGAAAATGTTTCAGTAGCTGTATTTATGATGTTAAAAAAGATAGATAAAAAGCAAAACACATTTGTTACATCAGTCGAGTTTTTGTTCTTAAGTGTGACAAATAACTGATTTATTATCATTCAATAGCCTAGTTTTGCTTTTATTTTCCCTTTAACTGAAATTACGAGGTTATCCACAATTCAAAGACTAATTTTGTACCAGTAAGGAAACAGTAATGCTTTTTGATGCTTCCCTCTGAAAAGCATTGTAAAACTGGACCACCCAAATCAGACCTCACTTAATGCTGAATTTGAGATTAGAATCAACACTGTGGAAGAAAGGGATTGTGGTGAGAGTCTAACCCCACAGAAGCTTTTGATTTTTAAATACCTTCCAATGGCTTGGCCTAAGTTCAAAAGATAGTTCATCTGGAGATGGGCACACATTTACAAATGGGCCGTTCAGTGTTGCAGACAAATACGTTTACAGTCAATTGAATCATTTCTGCAAACAGGCGGATTTTTACATGTGGACACCAAGTGGCAGGAGCACATACATACATGCCTCTGATGTTTTCAAAGCAGGACATCTTTTTTTTTTTTTTTTTGAGACGGAGTCTTGCTCTGTCGCCCAGGCTGGAGTGCAGTGGCACGATCTCGGCTCCCTGCAACTTCTGCCTCCTGGGTTCAAGGAATTCCCCACCTCAGCATCCTCAGTAGCTGAGATTACAGGTGCCTGCCACCATTCCTGGCTAATATTTTTTTGTATTTTTAGTAGAGACGGGGTTTCACCATCTTGGCCAGGCTAGTCTTGAACTCCTGACCTTGTGATCCACTCATCTGGGCCTCCCAAAGTGCTGGGATTATATGTGTGAGCCACTGCCCCCAGACTCAAACAAGGACATCTTTTTTTTTTTTTTTTTTTTTGAGACGGAGTTTCACTCTTGTCGCCCAGGCTGGAGTGCAATGGCGCGATCTTGCCTCACCGCAACCTCCGCCTCCTGGGTTCAGGCAATTCTCCTGCCTCAGCCTCCTGAGTGGCTGGGATTACAGGCACGCGCCACCATGCCCAGCTGATTTTTTGTATTTTTAGTAGAGACGGGGTTTCACTATGTTGACCAGGATGGTCTCGATCTCTTGACCTCGTGATCCACCCACCTCGGCCTCCCAAAGTGCTGGGATTACAGGTGTGAGCCACCGGGCCCAGCCCAAGGACATCTTTTTTTAACTCTTTTTTTTTTTTTTTTTTTTAATAGAGACGGGGTTTCAGCATCTTGGTCAGGCTGGTCTCGAACTCCTGACCTCGTGATCCACCCTCCTTGGCCTCCCAAAGTGCTGGGATTACAGGTGTGAGCCACTGTGCCTGGCCAAAGCAGGACATCTTAAAGGGAATTTTTTTTTTTTTTTTGCAGCTAATAAGACTAAGGATTATACATGTATTTGCTTCTTCCCTGTGAGATTTTCCAAATGCTCAGTTGATTTTTTTTTTCTGATTACTATTTAAATGAGAAAGAAAACTGGACAAGTAGACACATTTTCATCTTTGGATAATACTGTTCATTCCAATTTAAGTCTTACCAGCAAAAATAAATTCAAATGCATTTAAATCATTAAGGATCATACCAGAATATAGCACATTTACCTGCTTAAAGGAGGGGCTAAGAATTAAAGACAAACCCATAATCATCCCACTCCTTCCCTGTACCTGCTTCATGTTCTGCCAGTAAAGAAAACAAATTAGGGTCTATTTCTCAAAAACCAGAGAGCAAAGCTGAAGAAAGCCTCAGAAAGCAGAAAAATATATTCCAAATATGCACTAAGAAAATGCCTAAATTGAGCAAACCTCAAGCACCTGAAGCAGGGGGTGTTTACCACTGTTTTCCAACACAGATTTTTCTTATCTCTTTCCTATTTAAAACATGGAGTGGGCAGAATGTTTTAATCCAGAGTTTTTACTTTTGTAACCTAGGAACAATAATTTGAGGCTTCTAAGTAGGTAAGTGTTTCCATGGATACAAAAGGAAATCTCTCCGAGAACTCCTCCCGCATGGAGCTTATTACTAAAAAAAGGATGTGCAGCTCAAAGTCTATCTAGACAGACTCATGGACTGTTGAGCTAGCTGAACCTTTGGTCTGTTAGCAGTTTTGAAAAGGAATTTTAAATGTCCGGATACGTTGTTTGTTGGTATATATAATGATGTAACTTCCATGGGGAATAATTTGCAAATAATCATTAAAATTACTATTATATATACCCTATGATCCAGCAGGTCTTCTGAGAATTTATGCTGCAGATATACAGAATTTATCCTACAGATATTTATAGCATATACATATATGCTCCAGCATGCACGTATAGGTTATTTGTTGTGACATATTTTTGTAATAGCAAAGCCTGAAAACAACCTTAATTTCGATCAATAAAAGATAGGTAAATAAAATATGGACTACTACAGAGCCATATCAATATGGAATGATATATAAGATATGTACTGTGAAGCAAAAATAGTGAGTGTAATAAAAATCAAAGTGTATAGTATGCTATTTATGTAAAAGAGAGTGATCATATTCATATTTATTTGTTTGTATATGCATAACATGTCTTTGGATGGATACATCAGCAAGTGCTAACACTGATTGCCTCATGAGAAGCGGTACTGGATAACTGGAGGGGGTCCTTTCAGTGTGTACCCTTCACTGTATATCTTTTAGTACTTTTTGAATTTTGAATCATGTAAATGTACTAACCATACAAAACACAAATCATTTAAAACTAAATATACACAGGTGAACCCACAAAACTTTCCTTAGTTCTAGCCATACTTAGGAATTTTGTTTGTTTGTTTGTTTGTTTTTGAGATGGAGTCTCGCTCTGTTGCCCTGGCTGGAGTGCAGTGGCACGATCTCGGCTCACTACAACCTCTGCCTTCTGGGTTCAAGCAATTCTCTTGCCTCACCTCCCGAGTAGCGTGTGCCATCAGGCCTGGCTATTTTTTGTATTTTTAGTAGAGATGGGATTTCACCATGAAGGCCAGGCTGGTCTCGAACTCCTGACCTCAAGTCATCCACCCACCTGGGCGCCCCAAAGTGCTAGGATTACAGATGTGAACCACTGCACCCGGCCAGGAATGTTTTATAATCTCCATCTTTCATCTTGCATAAAAACACTTTCCAACATGGAAAAAGTATGTTTTGGAAAATGTATAAAATAGTAATAGCTAACTGAATATATGCTATGTGCCAAGTAGTATAGTCAGATGTTTACAAATAATTTCTCATTTAATCTCTACAATTCTGTGAGACAGTTACAATTATTTCATGTTATGAAGGAAGACACTGATGTAACACAACTGGGAACAACACTAAAGACACCCAAGTATTATTAACTCAGAAACTTGTGTTTAATTACTGTCATACTGCTGTTCTTTTCTTCTTTCAATGAATTCTTCTTTCTTCTTTCCTGAATTCTTCAAGAAACTTTGGCTGAACATCAGCACAATAAAATTGAATACGTGGGAGAGGAAATGTATAGGTATTATTTGGTGACTAGTTATCTCATTTGATCAATAAAAACTGTTTCAGAATAAAGTAGCCAAATACATTGGCTGCATTCTTGCATTCCTATGTGGTGTAATTTTGAAACCATCTGGTTAAAATCACAAGGCCTTAAAATATAATTTATGATAAAATAGGAACTTCAACAAGAATAGAATTAACCATTTAAGAAAAATTCCAGTCTTTGGTGGCTTGATATCTACAGCCAAGTGTGAAAATAACAGTTAGCTTTGGGCCATGTGAAAATTTGAAAATTTTTAGGTTCACTGGACTTAAGCCTTGTGTAGTTCAAGTTGTCTTTAGCATCAGCAATACTCAACTTTAGTCTTCAAAGAATAAAGATATTTGAAAAACATTTTGGCCTTTAAATATTTTGTAGCAAACAATTCTTGTTAAATATAAACAAATCAGTAATATCTGGATTACTTGCAACTTCACATGGAATTTTAAGGGAAAAAAATAAAATGTCTGGAAGAATATATTTAAGGCTCGGCCATATATGAAATTTGAAAAATAGATTTCTTTGGGTAGGCTTGTGGAGTTTTATCAAAAAATTATCTATACTTGTGTAAATAAGGAGATTAAAACTTAAAAAGTCATTTCTTTGCTGCATTACAAGAAAAATAATAATATTCATGTAAATAATAACACTATCTTATATTAAAGTAACTTTTAGCTTATATAAGGAAAAAGCTTTTGTTTTTACATTTTATAAAATTAGTAACTGTGACTTTTTAAATAGATAATTGTGGCAAAATTTCAAGTATAATTTTAATGTCTTTTAATTTAAAAAGCTTTTACCTACTTTCAAAACAGTTCAAAGTAGTTTATAATGAAATATATATATATATATATATATATATATATATATATATATAGTTATATAGTTTCATTCAAGATCCAGGAAGGAAAGCATAAGCAACTCAAGATCTTTCACCAGAGGGAGTTTTGATACAGAGAATTAATGGTCAGAAACAAAAGCTGAAAATTTAAGCATAGGACATCGAGGCAACCCAGAGACCGGTTCCACAAGAAGCTACCACCACCCCTAGGCAGAGTTGCAAATAATTTACCTTCTCCTTTCCTCCTGTATTCAATCTTCCACCAGCATTTTTCATTGGCTGAACCTGTCTGGAGACCAGAGGAAGAAGGAACCTGGGAAATGTACTTTCCTCTGAGACAGTATGGCGCACAGAAAGGGCAGAAAATGGATTTAAGAGTCTAACCATTTTGCCATTCAGATTCATCCTTATTCTTTGTATTAGTCTGTTGTCACGCTGCTAATAAAGACCTACGCAAGACTGGGTAATTTATAAAGAAAAGAAGTTTAATGGACTCACATGTTCACATGGCTGGAGAGGCCTCACAATGGTGGCAGTGGCCAAGAGGAAGCAAAGGCACATCTTACATGGTGACAAGCAAGAAAGCTTGTACAGGGGAACTCCCCTTTATAAAACTATCAGATCTCATGGGACTTATTTGCTATCGTGAGAACAGCAAAGGAAAACCTGCCCCTATGATTCAAGTACCTCCCACCAGGTCCCTCCCATAACATATGGGGATTATTACAATCCAAGGTGAAATTTGGGTGGGGACACAGAGCCTAACCGTAACACCGTTATACCAAAACAATAGCAACTACATGATTCTGCCTAACATAAGTCTACTATCCATCTTGCAAATGAAGATACTGTTGTCTTCTTTCCAGAAAATGGATGCATGAAGTTCTGGAAAAGTCAGCCATTATATCTATTTCAAGATTCTCCAGGTGATAACACAATCCTGTAATCCTTCCTGTCGTGGTTCCTTGTGGTCCTGGTTACCTGTGAACTAAATTGTAATGTTAAGCACTGTCAGTTCTCATTCAACGTAAAAGGAAAGATAATGGTATGAAAATCTGAAAGAAAGAGAAAAACTGGCACATATGAAATATTGTATGTGTGTGTGCATAGCTGCTATGATCCTTATTTCTGTAACTGATTACAAGGTCAAGAGTGATACTTACTACTTCCTACTTTCACCACCCATTTCATGATTGCTTTGACCTAATATAGCACCTGGATTTGTTGAGATTCTTTACGTGATTGGGTGACTAAGACCTTTATACTGAAGGATCTGAGTCCATAGAAGTTCACGCTTTATTAGGTTGCTATACGTTGGCCATAGAAGTAATGAAATATCCTGGAGAATCCCTGGGGCTCTAGACATGATCCTCCCTACCTGCACCATGCACCAGCCACCCAGCCTTCATGTGTTAATTAGACCAATGTTTTCAGTCACTATAGCAACTTCCTTCTCTACCTGCTGGTGAGTCTCAGCTTCCAATTTGATGGAACTTGTGTTGGATTCTCTGGTGACAGTATTCCTCTTTGGGAACTAAGTCCTGTAAACTAGCAGAGCCCAAGGGTGAGAATGAGAGGCAAAACCTCTGAGAGAGGGTTAAGCTTAACAGGGAGAGTGGCCACTCCCATTTCTATTACTTGGACTATCCCATGTATTATGGCTATGAGAGAAATAACACGTCATACATAGAGAGCTGGGTCAGAGATATACTGCACCCCTATATCATAGAAGGTTGTCTTCTAGCAGATGACATAACTGGCTTTTTAGTAAGCTCTTCCTTCATTCTGTCAGGCCAGCTGCTTCTGGCTGATAATTTACATAGTAAGACTAGTGAACTCCATGATCATGAGCAATGAACAATTGTTCCTCTCTCTCTCTCTTTTTTTTTTTTGTGTAAAATGGTTTCCAGAGTCATATTGTAAGGAATACCATGCTACTAAATAAGGCCTCCTGTGAGCCCACAGATGGTGATGTTGGGATTCATTGCAGGCACTGAGGACAAATGCATATCCTGAGTATGTGCTTAGTTTGCTCCTTCTGTGGTGGAAGGAACTCACTATTGTCTACCACAAAGCAGCTGGCTGGTCTCCTCTGGGAAATGTGTCATATCAGTGACTCAGTGTTGGCCTTTGCTGTTGGCTGGTTGGGCACTCAGCAGTGGCTACAGCCAGGTCAGCCTTGTTAAGGGAAGTCTCTGTTATTGAAGTCCCTGTTATGATTGACTCTGCTTCTACTGCTATGGTCACTTTGTATGCAATCAAGTACCAGGATGGGTGAGAAAAGAGGTTGTGCCAAATATCTTCTTTTATGCTTCATTCTCCACTGTACCCTGGTTATGAGTTACTTACATTCTGCAGTTTTGAGGTATGTCTACCTCCACAATCCAGAGACAGAGAATATAACCACAGGATGGAGCTGCAGGCCCACTGGGCCCACTGTGACATAGTCTCAGCCCAAAAATCCATGAACCCCCTGACCTCTATAAGCCCCCATTTTGAATGAATGATGGATCACAGTGATTTTTCCCAGGGATTAGCATCAACTTAAATTTGATTAGCATCAAGTCAAATCTATTAATTTCCCCAAATTTGGATATTTGTCTTTTCCTAGTGCATAGTCATCCTGGTAAAGGACTGCAGGTCTCACTGGGGTATGTGTGGAGGATGATTTCTAGTACAAGCATGCAGGGTTGTCAGATCCTTCCTGATAAAACCCACTGTCCTGGTTGGGCACGGTGGCTCATGCCTGTAATCCCCAGCACTTTGGGAGGCCGAGGCAGGTGGATCACCTGAGATCAGGAGTTGGAGACTAGCCTGGCCAACATGGTGAAAACCCATCTCTGCTAAAAATACAAAAATTAGCCAGCATGGTGGCGGGCACCTGTAATCCCAGTTACTCGGGAGGCTGAGGCAAAAGAATTGCTTGAACCTATGAGGCAGAGCTTACAGGGAGCTGAGATCATGCCATTGCACTCCAGCCTGGGCAACAAGAGCAAAATTTTGAAAGAAAGAAGAGAGAGAGAGAGAGAGAGAGAGGGAGGGAGGGAG
>NW_016107319.1:10433867-10447586 GCF_001604975.1 Cebus imitator
GAGAGAGAGAGAGAAAGAAGAAAGAAAAAGAAAATCCCACTCTCCCTTTCAAAGGGCTCCAAGCTGTCAAATTGGCTTAGATCTGGGAAATGTGAGAGGCTATGAATTCCTTTTGCAGTGATCAAATAAGGTTTCAGCTCCCTAGACCTAGAATTTTTCTGATGGTATAGATCAAATATATTAGTATGCTGCCATCTATTTCGTTCCTAAGAACACTGTGTTCAGTTAGCCACCACTACAGATCCCTTGGCGTCAAGATACTTTCATTGTCACTCTGCACCTGTTGCTGCTCATTCTGGTAATTGCATCCAGTTTGTTTCTGACAGTCAAGAGCTTTCACCTGGCCTACGTCACACCAGGATCCATTTATTCCCACTCGAGCCATGGAGCTCATCCCAATGGCAGCATCTTCCAGCATCCTAACCAGTCAACAGAGAACAGCCACCACCAGGTTTTTCAAAGATGTCAGTGTACCTTTTGCTAATGCATTTTCTTAGTGTCATAGCAAATAGGGAAAATAGGGAAAGGGCGAGTGTGTTTCATATAATTAATCTACTCCAACATTCTCATACCCCTAAGCTTTTACAATTTCTTCTTTCACATTTTGAAGGAAAGTTCTGGCATGTTGACCTCATTGAAGGTAGGCCTGTACTGAATACAAGTTTAAGCCAATCAACAAAGGACACTGTTAAGCCATTCCCCATTTATAAAGCGATTCTCCTGCCTCAGCCTCCCGAGTAGCTGGGACTACAGGCACACACCACCACACCCGGCTAATTTTTGTATTTTTAGCAGAGACGGGGTTTCGCCATGTTTGCCAGGCTGGTGTCGAACTCCTGACCTCAGGTGATCTGCCTGCCTTGGTCTCCCAAAGTGCTGGGATTACAGGCATGAGCCACCACGCTTGGCCCCCAAATCTTATATACGGAATAAGTACACTGATAAATTCGGCTTGATTCAGTGTTAAATTCCATTCTCTTTGCTCTAACATCCTGGAAACTATCTTTAGGCCAGGTGTGATGGCTCACACCTTTAATCCCAGCACTTTGGGAGACCGAGGCCAGTGGAGCACCTGAGGTCAGGAGTTCAAAACCAGCCTGGCCAACATGGTGAAACCCTGTCTTTACTAAAAATATAAAATTAGCTGGGCGTCGTGGCGCATGCCTGTAATTCTAGCTATGTGGGACGCTGAGGTAGGAGAATTGCTTGAACCTGGGAGGTAGAGGTTGCAGTGAGCCAAGATTGTGCCATTGCACTCCAGCCTGGGTGACAAGAACAAAACTCCATCTAAAAATAAAAACAAAAAACTATCTTTAAACATTTTACCTGGGCTCATTCTAATGAAAAATCAGCAAGATTTGACAATTATTTTAGTATATAGGCTATCTTCTCCTGGATCAGACTGCAATTCTCACCTAGAGCGTGCTGGGATCTGACTCTATTTATGGGTCTGTAAACAATGACAGGCCCATAAATGTAAACAATGATAGGAAAGATTGGTGATCAAGTCATGCAGGATGGCTCTTTCTCGCCCTAGTAAACATGGGATGCCAGGTCATTGAAGGAGGCATGACAGCAAGGTCCCAGGTTGTGTTTAACCTTTACTGTATCCCTGGACTACAGCTATGTGTGCTGGTCTTGTTTTACATTCCAGACTGGATAATGTGTGCCTTTCAGGCTGTTCTCACAGATGGCCTCCTCTGTCTGTTTTGAGTACATATTATCTGTGCTCTGGGGTACAAAGTACTCAAGGGTTCACCCTTGGTCATTCCTAATTATCTGTAGTGCAACCTACAAAGTCAGTGACCATTCTAACTGGCCCTATGGTTAAAACAGAGTGCCGACAGAGTGAAGTATGAAGTGTAGAAGGCAAACTTGGGGATCAGAGTTGCAGGAGGAGGCACTAAAAGGTAAGGGTCAACTTGTACAAGATTGATCCCCTTGCAGGATGACACTTAGAAAATGAATTAGTTTCATGCAAAGTTTTACGTTAATTGATTGTTGCTCAGTGCATAAGGCATTGGCCAATGACAAGTATTGGACCCAAGCTCTCCTGTCCTAATTACAACAGAGAATGGATTGGTGCTCCCCTAACTGTGAATGTTAAGGTATTGAGTCAGGCAACCAACTCAGCATATCACATAGCTTTCAGGCTTGGACTCCAGCCTCTACTCATTTCATATCAGGAGATGAGAGGACAGTGCTGAACTGGCAGAACAGAGTTAGATCCACATTTCTGCTCTGTCATATTGCTCTTGTGTCCCAGGCTCTGATCATGCCTCCTGGGGCACAGGGGTTTGGAGTAGGGGGCTATTGCTTCCCTAATAATGCAGCAAAAAAGCCTCATAGCCCAAGGGTCAGGGTCCTTCCCCAGGCAGACACAGCCAGAAGTCTCTGCTCTGCCCCAGAATGCATAGACAATGGGACAATCTGTACTCCTAAGACTTCTGTTTCCATGAATCTTCTCCTGTGAATGTAACTATGTGTGCTGTGTGGTCATTTTCCCTTGTTTGCTCAACACTCATAAGGCTTCTTTTCTGATTTGTGTATTGTTTGGTTAGACTTATGTCTCAAGTATTGTTCTCAGATCAAATACAAGAATACTATATTCTCTGCATCCCTGCATATAACTTTCTTTCCTCGTTAGCCAATTGTTTTGTATTGTTTTTGTTCTTGTCTATGTAAAGTAGCATGTCAGCCCTTTCCTCATGGTAATGTGTAGATGTTATTCTACTAATTTCCAGCTGCTGACATTGTAGATTTAAAGTCAAATGACAGTTTGTCTTTCTTCCTTTATAAGTACAATTTTTTCTGCCTTGAAGTTTTTCATCATCCTTGAAGTTTTAAGTTTACAAAAGCATACCCAGCAATGTGTCTTTTCTTGTTAAAAACCATCTGGAATTCAGTGAGCCCTTACAGTCTGCAGAGGCATACTTCAGCTCAAAGTAACTTTCTTCTTCTATGTTTAATTATTTTTTTTCCATTATTTCATTGTAGTCCCCTGTGGAATGCCTATTACTACATGTTGGTTCTTCTGGATCTATCCTTCAAATCCTTTATCGTTTACCTAGAGAATTTACAAAGAGATTTTATCATTTACAAAGAGATTTTCATCTCTTTGTAATTTTGTTCTTTACTTCAAGATCTCTTTCACTTGACCTTCAGGCCAGTAACTTGAGTTTTAACTTTAAACATCTCTTTGAATTGAGATGCTGAATTCCTAGTTTATCCATCCTATACATGAAACTCAGAGTTCTCATCACATGTTTAACTCTCTTCTACTCACTCTCTTTTAATAAGGGATTGTTCTGAGTATTCATCTTCTTCTTGGCTGCTAGACCTAGTATATTGTCCTTCTTCCCAGTGGTCTATTTAACTTTGAGAGCCATGCTTTCCACAGGAACTGTCGATCAGATTCTAGCATTGGTGTTCTCTAGTGTAGGCTCTTAGGTTTTCATCTGGCTGAGAAAGAAGCTCCTGCAGCAGCTCCCTCCCTCAGGGAGCTGTGCTTATTATTGGCCCCAGTGCTTCACCCCTCCCTTTATCCATGCCCTTGTAACTTTGCAATACCCTACCATTCTGGATGAGATAATCTGCCTCAGGATTTTGTCCTGGTCTCAGCCATGTGATTTGATATAACCAATGGGATGTTTTTCAAGCAGGGGCTTGAAAAAGTGATTGCACATTTCCACTCACTGCCTGGTTCCTCTGCCTTCACGATGGGAGCATCCTAGGCTAACCTGTGGAAGGATGACATTTGGACCTACCAGAAGTATGTCATTTAGTTGTCCCTTCAAATGACTTTCTGTTTCATTTCAAGGTGTTCATAAGCTCTGAAAGCATAAGCTCATATGCATAATGGTATCCAGGACACCTTCCATCTGTAAAAAATAAAATAATATAGTTATTTATGTTTCCAGGCTTCATGGACAGTCTTGTAGAACAAAAGCCAAAATCCTAATGATGATCCACAAGAGGCTCTACATGACTTCCTAGTCTCCACACCTCTCTGACCCCGTTCTCTCTCTTGTTCATTCTGCTCCAGGCACACTAGGCTCCTTTCCATGTGCCTGAAATGCCTTAGCCCTTTACCCAAATATCCCCAATGAGGTGCTTTGAATATTTGTCTCCCCAGATCTCATGTTAAAATGTAATCCCCAGTATTGGTGATGGGGCCTGGTGGGTGGTGTTTGGGTCATGGGGTGATTCCTTCATGAATGGTTTAACACCATCTCCTTGGTGATGAGTGAGTTCTCACTCTGAGTTCATGTGTGGTCTGGTTGTTGGAAAGAGTGTGGCACCTCCCCCCAGTCTGTCTTGCTCTTGCTCTTGCCATGTGACATGCCTTATTCCTGCTCACCTTCTGCCATGATTATAAGCTTCCTGAGGCCTCACTAGAAGCAGATGCCAGCTCCATGCTTCCAGTAAAGCCGCCTGCAGAACTGTGAGTCAATTAAACCTGTTTTCTTTATACATCACCCAGCTTCAGGTATTTCTTTATAGCCATGCAAGAATGGCGTAACACACACACACATGCCTCAATTTCCTCAAGCCTCCTCAAAGGTCACTGTTCCTCATCACACTACTTATTCCCCTCTAGTGCTCTATAATCTTTTTCTTTGTTTTATCTTTTTCTAAAGCACTTATCATAATCTAACATACTTTTTATTTTACTTATCTATTTCATTTATTTTCTCTCTTCCTCACTAGATTGTAAATTTTGTAAAAGCAGGGATTTTTGTCTGTTTTGTTTACTGCTGATAAAGGATTTTTCTCAGTCCCTTTGCCAGTCAAGAACTTCTGGCTGGTAACGCCCCTTCCTGGGCCTTGCTCAGGGCATAGTACCTGCTGCAGGTGATGGCCTGCTAACTTGGCCTGCCTGGACCAAATCTTGCTTGCACATCAGTTCCCAAGTTCTCATCTCACATCCAGAAAGAAGGAGAATGTGCTGATAATTGAAAAGTGAGCAAGGCGGGGAGTTTTCTTGAGTGTTGAAATAGCTTTCAGGGGAGAGGGTATGTGGGGGTGATCCTTCCACCATAAGGAAGGAAAGTCCCCTGTATACGGCTAAGTCTGGGGCTTTTATGGGCTCAAAATGGGGAGAGGCAAGCCATAGGTATTATTGGAAAAGGCAATATTCAATTGGTTAAAAGGCATTATTCAGAAAGAATCAATCAGGAAAGGGCAGGCAAACAGAAATAGACGTTCTCTGGTTTCTTGGTGGAACCAGTGGGCTGGTATTTTTTGGCTTGAAGGTGGAGTTTCACTGGGGACCCACCTCTATCTGCCCGAGCATTGGCTTCCTCCTGTTGCCATCACTGCTATAGCTCTATTACCTATATCATACTTGGCAAATATTACTGGATTGAATAAAACCATCAACATTTGTTTTATTATAATTATTTGTTTTAGAGACAAAGTCTCACTGTGTTGCCTAGGCTGGAGTGCAGTGACCATTCACAGGTGTGATGATGGCACACAACAGCTTTGAACTGGGCTCAAGAGATCCTCCCTCTTGCCTCAGCCTCCCGAGTAGTTAGGATTGTAGGTCTGCATCTGGCTTGCAATCAACATTTTAAAGCATTATCTTTGGCATAGAGACAAATGCTTATTTTATTTGTTGTGACAGAACATTCTGTTCATCTGAAAGTTGTATCATGTCATTTAAGTTCAAATGAAGTCTAAGTGTAGCTGGAGAGCTATGATGGTTTTAGATAAGTTGTATTTAATCTGTTAAGGGCCTATTACATTTCCACTCACAATGGATTCTTGTAGTCGTAGATATGGTGTGAATTTTTAATAAATTCATTTTTTTATAAAATAAAAGATAATTATATCTCAACATAAGCCTTAAAAATTCTTAAACATCCTCAACAGATTTCTCATTAACAGAATATGGTTTGGGCTATAAGTGTAATGTGGTCATGAGTTGTTCTGAGGCTTTACTTAAGTGAAATAACCTCCTGATACATTTCAAAGAGCAAATTAATTCAACCCTTTCCTCAAGTTACAAATTGCTAAATACGTGTACACATTTGTTCCAATTAGTCATGAGAAATGCTTAGGGAATATTGATAAAATACACAAAAACCTCCTTTTCCCATTTAATGCTGCATGTCATTAAGTATTCTTTATAAATATGGTTATAATTGTAACACAAATCTGTATGGCTTTTCTACAATTTATTTTTATAGTCTTCTGTTACAAGGTTTGTAGACTGTTTTCTATTTTTCTCTGTTGTAAATAAGACTTTGATAAATCATCCTAGGACATAATTCTTTGAATGTATCTCTGTTTTATATATATATATATATTGGCTAGAATCCTAGGTATAGAATCAATCAAATTATAAAAGCATTTAAAATTTTCTTGCTACATAATTGTGACATTTTCCAGAAATGTTGCATCAGTTTTTACTTCTATTAGCAATATATTAGTGCATCTCATCCCTCTGGAATCAGCATTGAATTATTTATTTATTTATTTAAGATGGAGTTGCACTCTTGTTGCCCAGTCTGGAGTGCGACGGTGCAATCTTGGCTAACCACAGCCTTTGCCTCCTGGGTTTAAGCAATTCTCCTGCCTCAGCCTCCCAAGTAGCTGGTATTACAGACGTGTGCCACCATGCCTGGCTAATTTTTTGTATTTTTAGTAAAGATGAGGTTTCTCCATGTTGGTCAAGCTGGTCTTGAACTCCTGAGCTCAGGTGCTCTACCTGCCTTAGCCTCCCAAAGTGCTGGGATTACAGGCATGAGCCACTGCGTCCTGCCAGCATTGAATTTTTTTATTGTGGTAAAATATACCATAAACATATGGTAAGATAATATTTACCATTTTAATCATTTTTAAGTATACAGTTCTGTGACATTAAGTATACTCACATTGTTTACAACCATCACCACCAATAACCTCCGGGACTTTCCTCTTCCTAAACTTTTTCCTCTTGTATAGACTGAAACTCTATACCCATGAAACACTAACTTCTCTTCTCCCCACAGCCACAGGCAACCCCTTTCTACATTCTGTCTGTATGAATTTAGCTTCTCTAGGTACCTCATATGGGTGGAATCACATTTCTCCTTTCGTGACTTTTGTATTTAACTTAATGCCTTCATGGTTCATCCATGTTGCGGCATGTGTCAGAGTGTCCTTCCTTTTTAGGGTTGAATAATATTTCATTGTATGTATATACCACATTTTGTTTTTCCATTCATCTGTCAATGGACACTGGGGTTGCTTTTACCTTTTGACTATTAAGCATTGAATTTTAAAAAGACTTCTGTTGTTTTAATTGCATATATTTGATTTATTGTAACACTGAACACATATACACAGAAACACACGTATTATTTCCCCCTGAGTAGCCATTTGTATTTTAATTTTGATTATGCTAAATTTGTCATTGACTTTAGTAGGTATTGTGCGTAAGCAATATAGGAATGTATTAAGCTAAGAACACATCATTTATGTTTATATCCAGAGAGAAAAGTTTTAATATCTTGTCATGTATCCATTTTTGTTTTGTTTTGTTTTGTTTTTGCAATTAGCTATAGTTGCCTTTAGGTGGCAATAGATCCTTGGGCATGTGTTAGAGAGATTTTTGGTTATGGGATGTGTGTATGTATGTTTTGACAGCTTGATGGATTTAAATTTGAGGTCTAGAATGAAATATAAATTAACATAGAAGCTCCTTCAACCTCTTTCATTATGTGACTACATGCTGACTAAATGATGTCTTCCTTTTTTTTTTTTTATTTAACAAATATTCTCCAAGTCTTTGCCTTGGATTAGTTACTTTTAGAACAAAAATCTTAAAAAATATTTTGAAGTTCAATGTGAAGTTCTAAGCAAAATGGAGACTATTCTTTGTTCCAAATTTTGTAAAAATTTGGATTGGAAGGGAGTTCTTTCATGTAGGTAAGAAATCTCTTATACCCATTTTTTCTGCATCAACACTTCAGACCTCAGAATTTACAGTACTTGGCATAATGGAAGCTTAAGCCAAATATTTTGTAATAAAAGGTGTGGAGAAATTGCCATCTCTATGATTCCGATATTTGGATTTTTATGTGAAGCAGTCACATTCATATTCTCGTTCTTTGCTACTTCATTCATAATTCATGTTTCTGAAAGACATGATTAAAAAAAATCTCAAGCCACTTTGGTTTTTTTAAAAAGATGCCTTCCTCTTAGGAAAATGGAGTCAGACTTTAGCACATTTTACTTGGTTATCATGGATTTGACTGGGGCTTGGTGGGGGGGCATCAAGGGATTTGCCTGGGGTTTCAGGTGGTGACTTTGTGGCTAGCCTCCTCTACACTGTTTTGGAATCAGCTGGCTCCAAGATCATTGTTCTGTCTTCCCACTAGACCACGTTGTCTTCCAAATGAAACCACAGTACTGCTGAAAGCAGGAAGGCAACTCTTCAACTCATTGGTTTTATAAAGACTGCTTACAAGGCAAAGACAGGGGAACAGTACGAATAGCCTTTTTCACAGGTGAGTGACTTGAGCCATCTCTACTTTTTGAGTGTTAGCTTTTTCTTTAATAAATTACTCCTGAAAATACTCTGTTTGTAAAGATTAATTACATATTTCCTATATATGTTAGTGATAGTTTTTCTTTTCAAGAAAAACGTGTTTTCATCATATCTAGGGTGGAGAGCTAAAAAACTTTGAAAACCCAATATGTGGCAGGTGACTTATACTTGTTATCTCAAATAATATTCACAGTAACTCACAATAACATTGTAATTTAGCACAACTAATTCCATTTTATTGGAATATAATTGGAAGTTCAGAGAGATTTTTCTTCAAAAAGGAAAACTTGTTCAAATTCCCACAACTAAGAAATGGGAGAGCCAAGATCACGGTCCATCCTATTGAATACATGTGGAAATAAGAATTTATTTAAGTTTGAAACATATTTCATTGCCTATCCCAAGTTGACATCTTATAAATCCTTATAAAATTTCACACCTTTTCTTAATAGTCTAAGATTGCAGTTAAGGAATTTTAGATGAAGTTCACATTTTTTTTCCTTTTCTATAGTTACATCTTAATCATAATCCAGCAGCATTTTATAATTAGTCTATGTAGAGGCTCAAGGGATATGGGGCTGGTCAAGGAAAATGATGACCACAAGAGAGGCAGTGACAAGTTTGTTGGTGCTTGGCGAGAGTTGCATGAGAGGAGAGGTCCCTCATAGCCTTACTGGTGAGGGAGGGGGACAAGGGTGCAAGAGATTGGCGGGGAAGTTTACATGGAGTCTCTGGGTCAGAGAGCCCTGACAAGCAGCTTTGGCTTGAGGCCCTATAACTGCATGGCCCTATCTTATGAATAGGTTACAGCTGTTGGGTGAGGTTTTGTGGGGTATGCAAAGCAGACAGGCTCTAAGTGGCTAAAATTTTCTTGGTCAGGCTATTTTTAAAATAACTGGATGTGTAAAAATTTCAGTTTGGTGTCAGTGGGCTTTTGAGCTAATGGGTCCCAGCCTGCAGTAGAGAAACAATCAACCTTGGAGGTAATATACAGAGGCCATCTTTGACTGATTTATGTAAAAGTCTATTCCAAGGCATCAGAAGTATTTAATTGACCTGGGAACAGAGAATAGCTTTTGATCATAGAAAGTATGTGATTCAACTAAATTAGTAGTTTATTAGTTCAATGATCTTACTCTCTGTGGTTTTGTTTACCTATACAGAACAAATACTATTTATGATAAAGGGAAGTAAGTACCCCTACTTTCAAATATAATTTTATTCCAGTCTTTAGTATATGTGCTGCCAAAATGAGCACAATTTTATTCCAAAGAGTTAAATAACATATTCAAATATTTCTGCCTCCAGCTAGAGCCACCTAAGGATTCATATTTACTTTTTTATCCATATATGTTTGAATTATGTAAACATTGATGAAAAGTATAATAAAACCCTAAACTTCTTTTCCATTTTGTAGATATATATGTGTTTGTCTTTGGTTTGTGAAAGCAATTCCTATTTTGCTATGAGAAGTTACTAGTTCAATTGGAACTCAGAATATTTACAGCTATGTAAGACCATGGGCCCCCTGCTATTTTGCACCCTCCTGTGTTCAGGCTTATCCAGGCACCAAATTTCAGCGTACACATGTCACATTTCAGTAAGAACTCTTACTCACTATCCCACTTGTCATTCTATGATTTATATGGAAGGTTATTTACTGGACTAGAAGAATATGCTTATGAAGAACAAAAAGGAGCTAACATTTGTTGAGTACATTTTATGAATTACCACATTTACTTACAGTGAGTAAGATGCATTGTGATCTGGCTGCACCTTGGGTCCGTGTATCTACAGTGATTCTCTACTCTTCAAATTTCATGAAAGAAATCTGCCATCAAATGAATTGCTAGGCTTTTGGTGGGCACTGGTTGTTGGACCAGCGTGGCTGCCTTCAAAGGAATGCGTCTAATTTCTCTCTTTGAATGTGTGGGCACTTGTACCACTGATCTCAAACTTGAAGTCTCATTGGATCCTCTAAGATTTCCAGGAACTATCCCACTTGTCATTCTATGATTTATATAGAAGATTATTTACTGGACTAGAAGAATATGCTTATGAAGAACAAAAAGGAACTAACATTTGTTGAGTACATTTTATGAATTACCACATTCACTCTTTATGAAAACCCTAAAAAATTGGAATCATTTTTTTCTTTTTTATTGATGAATACACTAAAACTAGGAGACTCTACCTATGATTAAAGTCATGATCCAAATTGAGATCTGTTTGACTTTGAAATATAGGCATTGAAATTATTAGCATTTAAAAATATATCAATAACCATTTCCTCTTTAAATAATACTGAGACAGAAATTATATTAAACTAATCAGAGATTTTTAAATTTTGAAAAGGAATCAATAAACATGATACATCATATAAACAGAATTCAGGACAAAAACCATATGATCATCTCAATAGACACAGAAAAAGCATTAGATAACTGAATTGTAAAAGATAAAATTTAGCATCTCTTCATGATAAAAATCTTTAACAAACTAAGCATAAAAGTAACATACCTCAACATAAGAAAGTCCATATATGACAAACTCACCACCAATATCACACTTTATAAGAAAAAATTGAAAGCATTTCCTCTGGAAGAAGACAAGTATGCCCACTTTCACCACTCTTATTCAACATACAACTGGAAGTCTTTGCCAGAGCAATCAGGCAAGATGAAGAAATAAAAGCCATCCAAATTGGAAGAGAGAAAGTCAAATTATTTGTTTGCTGATGATATGATATTATATCTAGAAAACCCTAAAGATGCCACCACAAACTCTTAGATTTGACAAATAAATTCAGTAAAGTTTCAGGATACAAAATTAATGTACAGAATCACCAGCATTTCTATATGCCAATATCAATCTAGCTGAGGACCAAATCAAGAAGGCAATTCCATTTATAATAGCTAAAAATATTAATAATGAAATAACTATGAATATATTTAACCAACAAGGTGAAATATTTCCATAAGAAGAACTACAAAACTCTGATGAAAGAAATCGTAGATGACACAAACAAATGGAAAAATATCCCATGCTCAGGAATTAGAAGAATAAATATTGCTAAAATGATCATAAAGCCCAAAGCAACCTACAGATTTAGTACAACCCCTATCAAATTACCAATGTCATTTTTCACAGAATTAGAAAGAGCAATTGTAAAAATCACATGAAACCAAAAAAGAGCCAAGTAGTCAAAGCAACCCTGAGCAAAAGAACAAAGCTGAAGGCATTACATTACCTAACTTCAAATTATACAGGAATACAGTAACTGAAACAGCATGGTACTAGTATAAAAATGGACACATAGATTCGTGAAACAGAATAGAGAACCCAGAAATAAAGGCGCATACCTCTAACCAACTGATCTTTGACAAAGTCCACAAAAATATACACTGGAGAAAGCACACCCTACTCAAGAAATGATGCTAGGAAAATTGGGGAGCCATATGCAGAAGAATGAAACTGGACTGCTATCTCTCACTATATACAAAATTTAATTCAAGATGAATTAAAGACTTAAATCTAATACCTGAAACTATTAAAAATCCTAGAAGAAAAGCTCCTTTGGACACTGACCTAGGCAAAAATGTATGACTAAGTCCTCAAAAGAAAATGCAACAAAAACAAAAATAGACAAATGGAGCTGAACTAAACTAATAAAACTTCTGCACAGCAGTAAACAAATAAGTAAATAAATAAATAAAATCAACTGAATAAACAGACAACCTATAGAACGGGAAAAAAATTTCGCAAACAATGCATCCATAAGGGCTAATATCAAGAATCTACAAGGAATTCAAACAACTCAACAAGAAAAAACAAATAACCCTGTTATAAAGTGGGCAAAGGACATGAACAGACATTTTTCAAAGGAATACATACAAATGACCAAGAACCATACGAAAAAATGCTTAATATCACTAATCATCAGAGAAATGCAAATGAAAACCACAGTGAGATACCATCTCACACCAGTCAGAATGGCTATTTTTAAAAAGTCAAAAAACAGATGTTAGTGAGGATGTGAAGAAAAGGGGGCCGGGCACGGTGGATCATGCCTGTAATCCCAACACTTTGGGAGGCTGAGGTGGGTGGATCACTTGAGGCCAGGAGCTCGAGACCAGCTGGCGAGCATGGTGGCACGCGCCTGTAATCCCAGCTACTTGGGAGGCTGAGGCAGAATAATTGCTTGAACCAGGGAGGTAGAGGTTGCAGTGAGCTGAGATAGTGCCGCTGCACTCCAGCCTGGGTGACAGAGGGCGACTCAGTCTCTAAATAAATACATAGAAAAGGGAATGCTTGTACACTGTTAGTGAGACTGTAAATTAGTATAACTGTTATACAAAACAGTATGCAGATTTCTCAAAGAACCCAAGATAGAACTACCATTTGATCCAGCAATCCCATTATTGGGTATATACCCAAAGGAAAAGAAACCATTATATCAAAAAGATACCAGTACTAACATGTTTGTTGCAGCACTATTCACAAGAGCAAAGGCATGGAATCAACTTAAGTGCCCATCAACAGAGGACTGGGCAAATAAAATATGATATGTATATATGTATATATATATATATACACACACACACACACATGAATGCTACTGAACCATAGGAAAGAATAAAATCATGTCGTTTGCAGCAACATGGATGGGACTGGAGACTATTATCCTAAATTAAATAACCCAGAAACAGAAATACTGCATGTCCTCCCTTACAAGTGAGAACTAAGCAATAGACACACATGGACATACAGACTGAAATAATAGACACTGGAGACTCTAAAAGGTGGGAGGGTGGAAGGGGAGTGAGGGCTGAAAAATTACTTATTGAGTACAGTGTTCACCATTTGGTGATGTGTACACTAAAAGCCCCCACTTTACCACTACACGATATGCACATGTAAAAAATCTGTACTTTTGGCCAGGCGTGGTGGCTCACACCTGTAATTCCAGTACTTAGGGAGGCCAAGGTGGGTGGATCATGAGATCAGAGACAGTAAAACCTCATCTCTACTAAAAATACAAAAAATTAGCCAGGTGTGGTGGCATGTGCCTGTAGTCCCAGCTACTTGGGAGGCTGAGGCAGGAGAATTGCTTGAACCCAAAGGCAGAGGTTGCAGTGAGCCAAGATTGCACCATTGCACTCCAGCTTGGGTGACAGAGT
>NW_016107319.1:10448756-10470769 GCF_001604975.1 Cebus imitator
AAAAAAAAAAAGAAAAAAGAAATGGGGTCTCTAAGAGGTCATAGATTAATGATATTATCTTGGGAGTGGGCTTCTGATAAATGGATGAGTTTGGCTTGATTTGCTCTCTGCCTTGCATGCTTGCTCATCCTTCTGCCTTCCACTGTGGGATGACCCTTGTCAGATGCTGGAATGCCATGCTTTTGGACTTCCCAGCCTGCAGAACCATGAGTCAAATAAATATAAGATCTAAAGGGGCAATATGAGGGATTGGCAATTGGAAGCTGGCAAAGGCTGAAGCTGCCAGACAAAACTAGGGTCTCAGGGGGAGGCACACAACTATTGTCATATTCCTGCCCTGCAGAAAGTTAGCCAGGCCTCTGATTCTGCCTGGTGACTTCTGGAACCAACTGAAAGCCAGAAAGCAGGGGATCCATGATGCATTTTGCACAGCTCAGTCACCAGAGATTCAAAGAAGAGCCAGAAAGAATAGTGAGTCTGGAGAATCATATGGAGCATATCTGTGTACAGGCTTTCAACAAAACCCTGTTCTCCTTACACATTAATGCCTTAAACTACTCACTTCTGATCTAGAAAGTCATGGTTTTAATCTGAGACTGGTGGTTTTCAAAATTTTCTTTCTGTGCTTTCCTAATGTAAGATTATGCTGGGAAATGAACACTCAGCCAGGAGCCACATTTCCCATTCCCTTGTATGAAGGTGATACATTGAGAGTGAACTGACCAATGGGAGGTGAGTATAAAGGATTTATCCCTCTTTCAAGCTTGGCTCATGAAAAATGGCATATTTGATCATCCGTGCTTTTTTCTTCTTTTAATTGGCTGGAACAAAAACAAACTTTATTATTGTGATGTTAGGAATCACATGTTGAAGGTGAAAAGGTCACAGATGGATCAAGTCTGACTCCCTGAATCACTATTTAGAGAGCTCATAGAAACAGGCATACTTGCATAGGAAGAAAAAATAAAATACATGATGCATTAAATTACTGAGAACATAAAGATTAATAAACCAGAGGTTCTTAATTCAAGAAACTTATTGTTCATTAGGGAGGTGCTATGGTTTAAAAGCTTGTGTCCCTGTCAAAATTCATACTGAAACTTAAATACTCAATGCAATGGAATTAGGTAGAGGGGCCTGTAGAAGCTAATTAGATCATGAGGGTGGAGCTCTCATGGATGGGATTAGTGACCTTGGGGGTGGAGAGAGCTAGTCAGGCCCTCTTGCCTGTCTGCCTCCCACTGTGTGAATATACAACAACAAAGCACCCAACTATAAAGCAGAGACCCAACTTCACCAGACATAGAACCTCCTGGTACCTTGGCCTTGGAGTTCCCAGCATCCAGAGCTGTGAGAAATAAATTCTATTTGTTATACGTTAAAAAAAAAAAAAAAAAGGTCAGGTACAATTGTGTAATCTCAGCACTTTGGGAGGCTGAGGCAGGCAGATCACCTGAGGCCAGTTCAAGACCAGCCTGCACAACATGGTAAAACCCCATCTCTACTAAAAATGCCAAAAAATTAGCTGGGCATGGTGGTGCATGCTTGTACTCCCAGCTACTCAGAAGGCTGAGGCTGGAGAATTGCTTGAATCCGGGAGGCAGAGGTTGCAGTGAGCTGAGATGGCATCACTGCACTCCAGCCTGGGTGACAGAGAGAGACTCCATCTCAAAACCAACCAAACAAATAGAGAGAGAGAAAGAGAGAGAGTGAGAGAGAGAGAGAGACTGGTGGTTCTTAATTTATTCGGGGTTACAAACTAAAATGTGCATATAAGTACCCACACAAATTTACATAAATTATTTTGCCTCCTCAGAGACAGATAATATTTTAGTAAATAAGGAATATGACTTTTTCATTTACATTCTTGGAAAAAATAGTGGTCAATATCCAACAATTTAAAAGATAAATCCAAATTGTGAATAAAATAAAAAACATAGATTGAATAGAAAATTCCTGTTTACAAGGAAATTTCAAAAGTACATGGATTTTTTTTTAACTTCAATAAGAACTTTGACTTTTGGAACAGTCACTGGCATAATAACATGCCAACTTTTTCAACTTTGACATTCCACAGATGTCAACTCTAACACTAATGATAGTTACGTTACGAAATCTCTGATTTCCAAGGGCAGGTAATTGCAGATGGAATCAAAATTTCCATTGCTTGCTTTTTCAAATAACGATTGGCTTGTATCAAAAAATACAAGAATTCTCAAACAGTTCCTGAGTTGGATTCTATTTGTACCCTTTTTTTTTTTTTTTTTTGTCCTCAGGTCGTTGAGAACATCTTTGTTACTGGCACTGTCTATGTGATATTCTGAGCAGAGTTTTGCTGTTTCCAAGTGCTAGTTTCTTTCTGCAGAGAGATGGCCACCACAGACTAGCTGCCAGAAAAATTTCCCCCAGATCTGGAAAGCTTCTACAGTTGCTTACCTTGAATGTTCACATCCAGAGAGGTACTTCATCCAAGATGCAGTTTTCCAATAACATTATAATGGTGAGTAAGAGACCTGCCGTTAGGAGTATGAGCTCCAATTTAGGTTAACAAGGTTAAAAGCTTTGCTCCACCCCCTTGCTAACCATGGTCATTTAAGCACGTGATTTGCTTGTTACTTCATCAGTGGGTAAAATAACACCTATTTGATAGGATTATTGTGGGAATTAGCTTAACTTAAATAAAACCTTATAATAGGGGCAGCTGCAATTTTAAATTGTTCAAATGGCCACATATATCTGGAAGGCTGTGAAAAATCTCTTCTTTGTCATTCATTCTTCTGTTCATTCATTTATATATTTCTAAGTATTTATTGAGTACCCACTATGTGTTGGGCATTGTGCTGAGTGCCACAGATAACAATAATCAGCTAAAACAGGATCAGTAACTGGCCTCGTTGAGCCCTCAGTCTAATGGGGAAGACAGATATTAATCAAATAATCACAAACACATGTACAGTTGCTGTGGTGAGGTACGTTATTCTGTGAGAAAAAATAATGTAGACTTAACCTATAAGAAGGCATTAAACAATCCACAATCTTAAGACTAAGTGGAAGTTATCAAAGAGTTATTTACCTCAAGTTCAATTAAGTTCCATTGGACTTAACTTCCAGACAGCTGATGAATTTCTATACAGCAAAAGACAACTTCATAATCTGCTTTTCTAAGAAAATTTCTTGGAAAGACAGAAATGCAAGGCCCTGAAGCTAAATAGGTTGGTGACTTTTGTGGTTGTAAGCAAAATTTTATTTGGGATTTACCTTTGACACGAATGCAAGACCATCTAGAATGGAATGAATCTCATTGCTAGTTGTCCAAGCATGCATGGTGCCAATGTTTCTTTGAGTTGAAAATTTTTTTGGCAAATAAAGGTTTTACAAATTTCAAAACCACAGGAGTTTTTTGAACTTTCTAAAAGTGCTCCTAAAATAGGAATCCTCACTGGATGCTGTTCTCATGCAGATAGCATGGGAACCGGACTTGGCTCAGCTAAGAGAGATCAATACTTTCACCATGAAGAGAAATAGCAATTCCTTCGTGAGCTGTTTCAAAATACTGGAATAGATTCTAGTGCTTTTGGAATGGATAAGGACATTTGCCAGAAGCATTGTTTTGATTTTTAAATTTTCCTTCAAAGTACAAATCAGTGTCACCATTTCCAGGACATTTTGCTTCACCAAGGTCTTTAATTAAGTCGTGCGGCAGGTGATCTTGCAGGATGACTCAAGACAATACATCTTTGTGTTGGAGAAAATCCAATTTTGGTCAAGATTTTAATGCCTTCCAATTGGCCCTTTTACTAAGGCAAAAGAGGTAGACTGTGCAGTGTATTTTCAGGATGTAAGGGATCACTTCAGCTTTGTTGAGTTCCTACTTCCACAGGTAATATGTTCAACAATGCAAGCAAAATCCAAGGAGAGAGATTCTTATCTTTTTTTTTTTGTGGTATATCCTACCCTAAGCTGATATTAAGGTATAGATAAACAGACGTTTATAATCATAATGATATGTTTCATTTTCAATTCATGTTCAAGAATGACCTGGTAGATATTATAACAAGCCAATGACACCAGTAATATACCAAACTGTACATTATTTTGCATACTGCTTTTTTACTTGTTTATTATGAAACAATGCTTTAATAGAAATACGTTATACAAAAAGTTTTTCTACCCCAACTATAGTTTTAAATATTGGGGAAGACATAAAAGAAAAGGATATTTTTCCCCAAATTTGTGGATCTTCTGGAAGTCATCCATTAGTTCTCTGGCTTATAAACCAAGTGCTAATAAACTCATCTATCAATAAGGCTTTAATCTTCTGATACTAATCTTTCACTTTCACCTTTATTAAGTATAATTTTCTGAAGTGAGACGAAATAATTAAAATAACTTGAAGCAGCAATTTCTAAACTGTGGTGCAAAAGGACATTGATGGCCTCCTGAGAAAAACTCATCTTTCCCTTTGCCATTTCCTCCCCTCTCTCCAGACTTCTTCTTCTACTTTTTTTTTTTTTTTTTTGAGACGGAGCATTGCTTTGTTGCCCAGGCTGGAGTGCAGTGGCATGATCTTGGCTCACTGCAACCTCTGCCTCGCAGGTTCAAGAAATTCTCCTGCCTCAGCCTCTCAAGTAGCTGGGACTACAGATGCCCGCCACCACTCCAGGCTAATTTGCTGTATTTTCAGTAGAGACAGTGTTTCACTGTGTTAGCCAAGATGGTCTCAATCTCCTGACCTCGTGAGCTGCCTGCCTCGGCCTCCCACAGTTCTGGGATTACAGGAGTGAGCCACTGCACCCGGCCTCCAGACTTTTTTTTTTTTTCCTCTGAAATGATGATGAATCTCTCAAAAGTTTTTGTGTATCAAGATTGACAATTTGCACGTCTGAGGAATATTTTCTTCTTCCAGCAAGGAGTTTTGACCTATGTGGGGCTTGGGAACACTTAGAGGATTCATAGGTGCACTTTAAAAAGGATCTGGAGCCCAAACCTCCATTTTAATTTACGCATCCTGTGTATCATCTGCTACGTTCTTTCTTTTCATGCTATGACTCTTTCTCCTGCCCTTGTTCTGATTTTTCCTGAAGACCGGCTACTTAGCCTGTCCATGCATGATTATTTTATCTGGTATTCTCTTTCCTTCCTCATGCTCTTAAGTTTTCTAGTTTGTGACCTCATTTACCCTAAGCCTGGCCCTATATGGAGAGCCTCCTCCTCCCAGCAGGGGTCACCATAGTTCCTTCCCAGAGAGCCTACAGTTCAAAACGTCATGATCATGTTGACGAATTTCTACAGAACATTATAAATACTAAGGCTCAACATTCACGTCTGTCCTGATTTAATATTGACTAACACTTAAAACACATTTTGAGGCAAGTAATTTTATTTTAAAATAGTATTTATTTATTTGTTTTTGTTATACATTTCTCGATGACCAGGAAAGATAACCCCCACATCATGACTCATATTTTATAGGTTAAAGTTCTTATCCTTAGATATAGATGTATAGAAGATATAATTATTGTACTTTTCTTTGTTCTTTCTCCTAATGAATTGGAGATACATATATGTATGTATACATACACGTGTCTCCAATATACATATATGTATCTCCAGTTCATTAGGAGAAAGTATGTGTGTGTGTGTGTGTGTATATTTGAAGCACTTAGAATCTAAATGATGTAATATAAATACGATTAACTTAGAACACATTTGATTGTTTTTTAGAATCAAGCATTGTCTTTAATTCTTTTCTATATTTATGCCATTTTATCTCATTGCATTGACTTTTAAAAAAATTACACAAATGAAAAAGAACCTGGAAAAGTTAGCTATGTGATAGTTACTGCAACATAATAAAGGGATTATTTGAGTTAAGCTCAGGGAGCAACTTGACTTAAACAAAGATATCACACCAACAATTCTACCTTCTCATTCCTGCGTCATTAACCTAGATCATTCTTACAAGCATCAAATATGGTACTGTTTTTCTCATCATAAACAAATACAACTTTTTTTTTTTTTTTTTTTTTTTTAGACAGAGTCTTACTCTGTTGCCCAAGCTGGAGTGCAGTGGCATGGTCTCAGCTCACTCAATCTCTGCCTCTGGGTTCAAGCAATTCTCCTGCCTCAACCTCATGGGTAGCTGGGACTACAGGTACATGCAGTCACACCCAGATAATTTTTGTATTTTTAGTAACGATAAGGTTTTGCCATATTGACCAGGCTAGTCTCGAACTGTTGACCTCAAGTGATCCACCTGCCTTGGCCTCCCAAACTGCTGGGATTAAAGGTGTGAGCCACCACACCCAGCCAATAGAACTTCTTTTGAGCCTATTTCTCCAGCTACTGCCCCTGGTCTCTGCCCTCCTCTGAAGCAAAATTACTTGAAAGAGGTGCTTATGCTTTCTGTTTTCTTCTTGCAGTCGCTTATACCCATTCATATCAGGCTTTTCCCCACCTCCCCCTGAACTTGCTCTCGTCAGGGTCACCGGTGACCTCCATATTGCTAAATCCAATTGCCCCTTCTCAGTTCTCCTCTAACTTGGCCTATGGGCAGCATTTAGGAAACATTTTCTTCACTTGCTTCCAAGACACCACAGAGGCCTGGTTGTTCAGCTACTTAGTTGGTCCCTCACTGCTGATCTCTTTCTGTATCCTCTTCCTCTTCCTGAAAATTAGCATGCTAGAATTCCATAGGCTCTGGCATAGTCCTCTACTCTTCTCTACCTCCATTCACTTCCCAGGTGATCTCATCCAGTTCCATGGCTTTAAATATAATCTGTTCACTAAGAAATTGTGCTCAACTGCTGATAACAAAGATCCAATTACAGCAGGTTTGACACAAAATAGTTCATTCTCTTACATATTAGGAGTCAGAAGGAGGCCATCCACAACTGATATGGCAGATCCACAAAGTCATCAGAAACTCAGGATGCTTCTGATTTTCTGTTCCATCATCTTAGGACGTGGCTTATATTCTCAAGTCCACCTTGTGATCTAACATGACTGATTGAGCTCTAGGCATCATATACACACAAGCAGAAGGAAGATAAAAAGGGATCCCTTCCAGCAGAACCACTCTTTTAAAGAGCCTTTCTGAAGCTACCGCCTGCCTTGCACCCCTACAATTACATGTTTATGTCTGTGGTTTAATAGCTAGATTCAGTCATGTATTTACAACTTGTTGCAAGGGAGGCCGGTAGGTGTGGCCTTTCTTCCAGGCAGCAATATGCTGAGTTAAATGTGAAGTTCAAAGGGGAAGGGGAAAAAGAACATTTGGTAAGCACCTAGTAGTTTCTGTCGTAACATCAATATGTCAAAGAGCCTCATATTCATATTTCCAGCCCTGCACCCTTCCCCAAGCCTCAAGATCACTTACTGTGCTTGGATGCACATTTGGCAACTCAAACTTCCCATGAGCAAAGCATTGCCTTTGTAATAAAGGCTCAAGGATGAATGACTGAGTGTGAGTGGAGAGAAGAATGAGGAATGAGAAAGTGCAGACAGTGAATACAGTATAGAGAACTCTTTCAGGACTTTTGGTAGAAAGAAGAGCAAAGGAGCAGAAAAATGGGAAGTAGCTGGAGGAGAATGTGAAGTCTCAGGAGAATTTTGTTTCATTTTATAAAATGAGTAATATTTCTAAGTGTTAGTATAATAATAGAAGTGATTTAGGAGAGAAGAAATGAATGACTCAGGGAAGGGGGATAATTGCAGGAGTAAAGTCCTCAAGAAGACAGGGGGAGACAAAATACAGAGCACAAATGAGGAGATCGGCATTTGATATAAACAAGAGAGAAAACAGTATGGTGGGCACAACTTTTAGGCAAGACAGCCCACTGAGTTCAAGCTTCAATAACCCACTTTGCTCCAAAAACATGACAAAAATAGATCAAATCTTTAAAAAAAAATGTAAGGCTAGGATAAAAAAAAAATAAGGCAAACATCTCCTAAATGAAAATAGAACAAAAATGTCAAAGTGAGTAGTCTGAAGTCACAAAGTTTATGGAAAATCCAGACGGCATCAAACGCTGGTTAGATTTCAGCTCCTTAGAATCAGAGGACACAAAAATTGCTCCATGAGAAACTGAATTCAGTTTTAAAGCTCAAAAACTCCTCTTTTCTCAGGAGTGAGACTAAAAAAAAAATTACATTTATTTATTTATTTTTGAGACAGAGTCTTGCTTTCTCGCCAGGCGCCAGGCTGGAGTGCAGTGGTGGGATCTCGGCTCACTGCACGCTCCGCCTCCCAGCTTCAAGCAATTCTCCTGCCTCAGCCTCCCAAGTAGCTGGGACTACAGGCACCCACCACCATGCCCAGCATTTTTGTATTTTAGTAGAGATGGGGTTTCACTATGTTGGCCAGGATGGTCTTGATTTCTTGACCTTGTGATCTGCCCGCCTGGGCCTCCCAAAGTTCTGGGATTACAGGCATGAGCCACTGCACCCAGCCCATTTATTTATTTTTTAGAGATAGCTTTCACTATGTCACCCAGGCTGGAGTGCAATGGCTATTCACAGGCTCAATCATGGCTCACTGCAGCCTTGAACTTTTGGCCCCAAGTGATCCTCCTGCCTCAGCCTCCTGAATAGCAGGGACTACAGATGCAGGCCACCAAGACTGGCTCTGAAAAAATATTAAAACTCTGTATGACTTGTATTTGGAGATGTGACTTTTAGGAAGCTGAGGACCTAAGGACATGGAAATGCATAAATACAATCTCACAATCAAAAATTGAGCCAAAATGCCTAATTGCTCTATGACTAGACCAGTGGAGTCCTGGATATCACCTTGTAGATAAAATTTCAAGCTACTACAGTTGGATGTGGCTTCTGATTTAAGGTTTGCTGATAGAATGAGTTCATGGTTAAGGCATGGGGGAAGGGTAGGAAGAAAAATGTTAAAAGCTTCCAAATGCTTCTATATGAGCCTGAATATCCAAATTCCAAAACACCTGGGTAGGTCTAATGCTTAGAAAGAAAGTCAACAAAATCAATAATTAGAATGTATATTGCCTGTAGATAAAATTAATGTTATCTCTGGAGCAGTTTGATAAGCTTTTTTTTTTTTAAATTGTACTTAGTTCTGGGATACATGTACAGAACATGCAGGTTTGTTACATAGGTATACATGTGCCATGGTGGTTTGCTACACCCATCAACCCGTCATGTACATTAGGTATTTCTCTTAATGCTATCCCTCCCCTAGGCCCTTACCCCCTGACAGGCCCCAGTGTGTGATGCTCCCCTCGCTGTGTCCATGTGTTCACATTGTTCAACTCCCACTTATAAGTGAGAACATGCGGTGTTTGGTTTTCTGTTCTTGTGTTAGTTTGCTGTGAATGATGGTTTCCAGCTTCATCCATGTCCCTGCAAAGGACATGAGCTCATCCTTTTTATGGCTACATAGGATTCTATAGTGTATATGTGCCACATTTTTTTAATCCAGTCTATCATTGATGGGCATTTGGGTTGGTTCCAAGTCTTTGGAACAGTGCTGCAATAAACATACATGTGCATGAATCTTTATAGTAGAATGATTTATAATCCTTTGGGTATATACCCAGTAATGGGATTGCTGGGTCAAATATCATTTCTGATTCCAGATCCTAGGAATTCTAGGAATTGCCATTCTGTCTTCCACAATCGTTGAACTAATAATTTGCACTCCCACCAACAGTGTAAAAGCATTCCTATTTCTTCATATCCTCTCCAGCATCTGCTGTTTCCTGACTTTTTAATGATTGCCATTCTAACTGGCTTGAGATAGTATCTCGTTGTGGTTTTGATTTACATTTCTCTAATGACCAGTGATGATGAGCACTTTTTTTTTTTATTGAGACAGAGTTTTGCTTTTATTGCCTAGGCTGTAGTGCAATGGTGCAATCTCAGCTCACTGGAATCTTTACCTCCCAGGTTCAAGTGACTCTCCTGCCTCAGCCTCCTGAGTAGCTGGGATTACAGGCATGTGCCACCATGTCTTGCTAATTTTGTATTTTTAGTAGAGACTGGGTTTCTCCATGTTGGTCTCGAACTCTTGACCTCAGGTGATCCACCTGCCATGGCCTTCCATAGTGCTGGGATTATAGGCATGAGCCACTGTGCCCGGCCTATGATGAGCTTTTTTACATATATTTCTTGGCCCCATTAATGTCTTCTTTTGAGAAGTGTTTGTTCGTATCCTTCACCTACTTTTTGATGTTTTTTTTTTTCTTATAAATTTGTTTAAGTTTTTTCTAGGTTCTAGATATTAGCCGTTTGTCAGGTGGATAGATTGCAGAAATTCTCTTCCATTTTATAGGTTGCCTGTTCACTCTGATAATAGTTTCTTTTTGCTGTGCAGAAGCTCTTTAGTTTAATTAGATCCCATTTGTCAATTGTGGCTTTTGTTGCCATTGCTTTTCGTCATGAATTCTTTGCCTGTGTCTGTGTCCTGAATGGTATTGCCTAGCTTTTCTGCTAGGGTTTTTATGGCTTTAGGTCTTATGTTTCAGTTGTTAATCCATCTTGTGTTAATTTTTGTAAGGAAGGGGCCCAGTTTCAGTTTTCTGCATATGGTTAGCCAGTTCTCCCAACACCCTTTGTTAAGTAGGGATCCTTTCCCCATTGCTTGTTTTTGTCAGGTTTGTCAAAGATTCACTGGTAGTAGATGTGTGGCATTATTTCTGAGGCCTCTGTTCAGTTCCATTGGTCTATATATCTGTTTTGATACCAGTACCATGCTGTTTTGGTTACTGTAGCTTTATATATGGTTTGAAGTCAGGTAGGGTGATGCCTCCAGATTTGTTCTTTTCACTTAGGATTGTCTTGGCTATATGAGCTCTTTTTTGGTTCCATATGAAATTTAAAGTAGTGTTTTTCTAATTCTGTGAAGAAAGTCAATGGTAGTTTGATGCGGATAGCATTGAATCTGTAAATTACATTGGGCAGTTTGGTTACTTTTACAATATTGATTCTTCCTATCCATGAGCATGGACTGTTTTTCCATTTGTTTGTGTTCTCTTTTATTTCCTTGAGCAGTGGTTTGTAGTTCTCCCTGAAGACATCCTTCACATCCCTTGTAATTTGTATTCCTAGTATTTTATTCTCTTTGTAACAATTGTGAATGGGAGTTCATTCATTATTTGGCTCTCTGTTTGTCTATTACTGGTGTATAGGAATGCTTGTGATTTTTGCACACTGATTTTGTATCCTGAGACTTTGCTGAAGTTGCTTATCAGATTAAGGAGATTTTAGGCTGACAGGATGGGGTTTTCTAAATATACAATCATATCATCTGCAAACAGACAATTTGACTTCCTCCTTTCCTATTTGAATATGCTTTATTTCTTTCTCTTGCCTGATTGCCCTGAACTTCCAATAACAATGTTGAATAGGAGTGGTGAGAGAGGGCACCCTTGTCTTGTGCCAGTTTTCAAAGAGAATGTTTCCAGCTTTTGCCCATTCAGTATGATATTGGTCGTGGGTTTGTCATAAATAGCTCTTATTATTTTGAGATATGTTTTGTCAATACCTAGTTTATTGAGAGTTTTTAGCATGAAGGGATGTTCACTTTTATTCAAGGCCTTTTATGCATCTATTGAAATACTCATGTGGTTTTTCTCATTGGTTCTGTTTATGTGATGGATTATGTTAATTGATTTCCATATGTTGAACCAACCTTGGATTCCAGGGATGAAGCTGACTTGATTGTGGTGGATAAGCTTTTTGATGTACTACTGGATTCAGTTTATCAGTATTTTATTGAGGATTTTCACATAATGTTCATGAGGGATATTGGCCTGAAATTTTCTTTTCTCATGATCTGCCAGGTTTTGGTATCAGGTTGATGCTGGTCTCATAAAATGAGTTAGGGAGGAGTCCTTCTTTTTCTGTTGTTTGGAATAGTTTCAGAAGGAATGGTAACAGCCCTTTGTACCTCTGGTAGAATTTGGCTGTGAATCCATCTGGTCCTGGTCTTTTTTTTTTTTGGTTAGCAGGCTGTTTATTACTGCCTCAGTTTCAGAACTTGTTATTGGTCTATTCAGGGATTCCCCTTCTTGGCTCAGGCTTTGGAGGGTGTATATGTCAAGGAATGTATCCATTTCTTCTAGCTTTTCTAGTTTATTTGTGTAGAGATGTTTATAGTATTCTCTGATGGTTGTTTGTATTTCTGTGGGGTCAGTGGTGATATCTCCCTTATCATTTCTGTTTGTGTTTATTTGATTCTTGTCTTTTCTTCTTTAGTCTAGCTAACGATCTATCTATTTTGTTAATTTTTTTCAAAACACCTCATAGTTACATAGATTTTTTTTTTGAAGAATTTTTTGGTATGTACCTCTATCTCCTTCAGTTCAGTTCTTATCTTGAGTATTTCTTGTCTTCTGCTAGCTTTGGGGTTTGTTTGCTCTTAGTTTTCTAGTTCATTTAGTTATAATGTTAGGTTGTTAACTTGAGATCTTTCTAGCTTTTTGATATGGGTATTTAGTGCTATAAATTTCCCTCTTAACACTGCTTTAGCTGTGGTCCAGTTGCCTGTTCTCATTAGCTTCAAAAAACTTCTTGATTTCTGTCTAAATTTTATTTTCCCATGAGTCTTTCGGGAACAGAGTATTCAATTTCCATTTAGTTGTGTGGTTTTGAGTGAATTTCTTAGTTTTGAGTTATAATTTGATTGTGTTGTCTGAGAGACTTGCGATTTCAGTTATTTTACATTTGTTGAGAAGTGTTTTACCTCTGATTATGTGATCAATTTTAGAGTAGGTACTGTGTGATGATGAGAAAAGTATATATTCTGTTGCTTTTGGGCAGAGAATTACGTATTTATCTATCAGGTCTGCTTAATCCAAAGCTGAGTTCAGATCCTGAACATGTTTGTTAATTTTCTGTCTCAGTGATCTAATATTGTCATTGGGGTTTTAGAGTCTCCTACTGTTATTCGTATGGGAGTCTGTGTCTCTTTGTAGGTCTCTAAGAACTTGTTTTATGAATCTAGGCATTCCTGTATTGNTTTCAGAACTTGTTATTGGTCTATTCAGGGATTCTACTTCTTCCTGGTTTAGCCTTGGGAGGGTGTATGTGTCCAGGTATTTATCCATTTCTTCTAGATTTTCTAGTTTATTTGTGTAGAGGTCTTTATAGGATTCTCTGATGATAGTTTGTATTTCTGTGGGATCAGTGGTGGTATCCCCTTTATCATTTTTTATTGTGTCTATTTGATTCTTTTCTCTTTTATTCTTTATTAGTCTGGCTAGTGGTCTATCCATTTTGTTAATCTTTTCAAAAAACCAGCTCCTGGATTCATTAATTTTTTGAAGGGTTTTTTGTATCCCTCTCTCCTTCAGTTCTGCTTTGATCTTAGTTATTTCTTGTCTTCTGCTAGCTTTTGAATTTATTTGACCTTGCTTCTCTAGTTCTTTTAATTGTGATGTTAAGGTATCAATTTTAGATCTTTCCTGCTTTCTCCTGTAGGCATTTAGTGCTATAAATTTTCCTCTAAACACTGCTTTAGCTGTGTCCCAGAGATTCTGGTATATTGTTTTTGTTCTCATGGTTTCAAAGAACTTATTTATTTATGCCTTAATTTTGTTATTTACCCGGTAGCTATCCAGGAGCAGGTTGTTTAGTTTCCATGCCGTTGTGCAGTTTTGAGCGAGCTTCTTAATCCTGAGTTCTAATTTGATTGCACTGTGGTCTGAGAAACTGTTATGATTTCTATTCTTTTGCATTTGCTGAGGAGTGATTTATTTCCAATTATGTGGTCAATTTTAGAATAAGTGCAATGTGGTGCTGAGAAGAATGTATATTCTGTCGATTTGGGGTAGAGAGTTCTGTAGATGTCAATTAGGTCTGCTTGGTCCAGAGCTGTGTTCAAGTACTGAATATCCTTATGAATTTTCTGTCTCATTGATCTGTCTGATATTGACAGTGGGGCAACAAAATTTTCCATTATTATTTTGTGGGAGTCTAAGTCTCTTTGTAGGTCTCTAAGAACTTGTTTCATAAATCTGGGTGCTCCTGTATTGGATGCATATATATATTTAGGATACTTAGCTCTTCTTGTTGTGCTGATCCCCTTACCATTAGGTAACACCCTTCTTTGTCTTTTTTGATCTTTGTTGGATTAAAGTCTGTTTTATCAGAGAGTAGGATTGCAACCCCTGCTTTTTTTTTTTTTTTTTTTTTTTTTTTTTTTTGGTTTTTGGTTTTTTTGCTTTCCATTTGCTTGGTAAATTTTTCTCCATCCTTTTATTTTGATCCTATGTGTGTCTTTGTATGTGAGATGGGTCTCCTGAATACAGCACACTGATGGGTCTTGACTCTTTATACAATTTGCCAGTCTGTGTCTTTTAATTGGGGCATTTAGCCCATTTATATTTAAGTTTAATATTGTTATGTGTGAATTTGATCCTGCCATTTTGATGCTAGCTGGTTATTTTGCCTGTTAGCTGATGCAGTTTCTTCATAGTGTCGATGGTCTTTACAATTTGGTATGTTTTTGCAGTGGCTGGTACCAGTTTTACCTTTCCATGTTTAGTACTTCCTTCAGGAGGTCTTGGAAGGCAGGCCTGGTGGTGAAAAAATCTCTCAGCATTTGCTTGTCTATAAAGGATTTTATTTCTCCTTTGCTTATGAATGCTAATCCAAAGGTTAGTTTGGATGGATATGAAATTCTGGGTTGAAATTCTTTTCTTTAAGAATGTTGAATATTGGCCCTACTCTATTCTTGTTTGTAGGGTTTCTGCAGAGAGATCCACTGTTAGTCTGATAGGCTTCCCTTTGTGGGTAACCCAGCCTCTCTCTCTGGAGCCCTTAACATTTTTTCCTTCATTTCAACGTTGGTGAATCTGACAATTACCTGTCTTGGGATTTCTCTTCTGGAGGAGTATCTTTGTGTATCTCTGTATTTCCTGAATTTGAATATTGGCCTGTATTGCTAGGTTGGGGAAGTTCTCCTGGATAATATCCTGAAGTGTGTTTTCCAGCTTGGTTCCAATCTCCCCTTCATGTTAAGGTACATCAATCAAATGTAGTTTTGCTCTTTTCACATAGTCCCATATTTCTTGGAGGCTTTGTTCATTCCTTTTTATTCTTTTTTCTGTAATCTTGTCTTCATGCTTTATTTCATTAAGTTGATCTTCAATTTCTGATATCCTTTCTTTTGCTTGATTTGGCTATTGATACTTGTGTATGTTTCACAAAGTTCTTGTGCTGTGTTTTTCAGCTCCATCAGGTCATTTATGTTCTTCTCTAAACTGATTATTCTAGTTAGCAATCCCTCTGACCTTTTTTCAAGGTTCTTAGCTTCCTTGCATTGGGTTAGAACATGCTCCTTTAGCTAGAGGAGTTTGTTATTACCCACCTTCTGAAGCCTATTTCTGTCAATTTGTCAAACTCATTCTCCATCCAGCTTTGTTTCCTTGCTGGTGAGTAGTTATGATCCTTTGGAGGAGAAGAGGTGTTCTGGTTTTCAGAATTTTCAGCCTTTTTGTGCTGGTTTTTCATCTTCATGGGTTTATCTACCTTTGGTTTTTGATGTTGATGACCCTCAGTTGGGGTTCCTGTATGTACGTCCTTTTTGTTGTTGTTTTTTAGATGGAGCCTCACTCTGTCATCCAGGCTGGAGCACAGTGGCATGACCTCGGCTCACTGCAACCTCTGCCTCTGGGTTTAAGCAGTTCTCTGCCTCAGCCTCCTGAGTAGCTGGGATTATAGGCACATGCCACCATGCCCAGCTAATTTTTGTATTTTTAGTAGAGTTGGGGTTTCACCATCTTGGCCAGGCTGTTCTTGAACTCCTGACCTCGTGATCTACCTGTCTTGAACTCCCAAAGTGCTGGGATTACAGGCATGAGCCACTGTGCCTGGCTTTTTGTTGATGTTGATGCTATTCCTTTTTGTTTGTTAGTTTTTCTTCTAACAGTCAGGTCCCTCTGCTGCAGGTCTGCTGGAGTTTGCTGGAGGTCCACTCCAGACACTGTTTGCCTGGGTATCACCAGTGGAGGCTGCAGAACAGCAAAGATTGCTGCCTGTTCCTTCCTCTGGAAGTTTCGTCCCAGAGGGCCACCCACCACATGCCAGCCAGAGCTCCCCTGTATGAGGTGTCTGTTGACCCCTACTGGGAGGTATCTCCCAGTCAGGGAACACCGGGGGTCAGGGATGCACTTGGGGAGGCAGTCTGTCCCTTAGCAGAGCTCAGCACTGTGCTGGGAGATCCACTACTCTCTTCAGAGCCAGCGAGCAGGAACATTTAAGTCTGTTGGAGCTGCACCCACAGCCACCTCTTCCCTCAGGTGCTCTGTCCCAGGGAGATGGGAGTTCTATCTATAAGCCCCTGACTGGGGCTGCTGCCTTTCTTTCAGAGATGCCCTGCCCAGAGAGCAGGAATCTAGAGAGGCAGTCTGGCTACAGTGGCTTTGCTGAGCTGTGGTGGGCTCCACCCAGTTCAAACTTCCTGGCAGCTTTGTTTACACTATGAGGGTAAAACTGCCTACTCAAGCCTCAGTAATGGTGGATGCTCCTCCCTTCACCAGGCTCGAGTGTCCCAAGTCAACTTCAGATTGCTTTGCTGGCAGTGAGAATTTCAAGCCAGCGAATCTTAGCTTGCTGGGCTCCATGGGTGTGGGATCAGCTGAGCTAAACCACTTTGCTCCCTGGCTTCAGCCCCCTTTCCAGGGGAGTGAACAGTTCTGTCTTGCTGGCAGTCCAGGTGCCACTGAGATATTAAAAGAAAAAAAAAAAACAAACAAAAAAAACTCCTGCAGCTAGCTCAATCTCTGCCCAAATAGCTGCCCAGTTTTATGCTTGAAACCAGTGCCCTGGTGGTGTCGTCACCTGAGGGAATCTCCTGGTCTGTGGATTGCAAAGACTATGGAAAAAGCGTAGTGTCTGGGCTAGAGTGCACCATTCCTCATGACATAACACAGCTTCTCTTGGCTAGGAGAGGGAGTTCCCTGGTCCCTTGCACTTTCTGGGTCAGGCAACGCCCCACCCTGCTTTGGCTAGCCCTCTGTGGGCTGCATCCACTGTCTAACCAGTCCAAGTGAGATATGCCGGATACCTCAGTTGGAAATGCAGAAATCACCTGCCTTCTGCATTGATCTCGCTGGGTGCTATAAACTGTAGCTGTTCCTATTTGGCCATCTTGGAAGAACCTCTTTTTTTTTTTTTGATACAGAGTCTCACACTGTCGTCTAGGCTGGGGTACAGTGGTGTGACATTAGTTCACTGCAATCTCTAGCTCTTGGGTTCAAGTAATTCTCCTGCCTCAGCCTCCCTACTAGCTGGGATTACAGGTGTGTGCCACCATGCCAGGCTAATTTTTGTATTTTTTTTTTAGATGGAGTTTTGCTCTTGCTGCCCAGGCTGGAGTGCAATGGCACAATCTCAGCTCACTGCAACCACTGCCTCCCGAGTTCAAGCAACTCTCCTGCTTCAGCCTCCCAAGTAGCTAGCATTACAGGCATGAACCACCACACATTGTATTTTTAGTAGAGATGAGGTTTCTCCATGTTGGTCAGGCTGGTCTCGAACTCCCGACCTCAGGTGATCTGCCCACCTCAGCCACTCAGAGTGCTGGGATTATATGCATGAGCCACTGTGACTGGCTATTTTTGTATTTTTAGTAGAGAGGGGGTTTTGCCATGTTGGCCAGGCTGGTCTTGAACTCCTTACTTCAGGCAATCCACCTGACTCAGCTAAAAGTGCTGGGATTACAGGCGTAAGCCACCATGCCTGGCCATTTGAAAAGCTTTTAATATAAATATGAATGAGTGGTTCAAAGACATAAAAGCATAAATTTTGCTAAAAGAACAGGGAATTATGAAATAAAAAGAAATGAAAATAAAACACAAAAGAAATTATTAGAAATTTGTAAGTTGGAGTGCTAATGTATTTGAAGATTTGAATTCTGATGTAGTTGAATAAAACATTGCAAGATCTCAAAAAGGAATATCCCAGAACACAGCAGAGCAAAGAGAGAGTATGTGTGAGTATAGACACAGGCAAACTGGTGTATTTGGTAATGGAAGATTAGGAGGATGCCTCTGTATTGCTTCTATTTTTCCAGTAAAATTAGAGGTATAATCATCAGCTGAAGTGAAGAGGTGCTGCAGGTTTGAGGAGAAATGATAAGGCATCCTTTGAGAGAATGGGAAAGTGAATTGATTACAGAAATGTGGAAGGACTGTCAGGAAGTGCTCATTGCACACTTTAGTCTAACTAAGACTTAGACCCCCTAAAAAGTATTTGTTTCTAATGAGACAAGTCCTGGGCAAGAAGCAAAAAGAAAACTGACTGAAAAGGAAAACAAATACCAAGAACACTTTCAATTTATTGTGATTACTTTGATAACCAAATACAAAGAAGGATTCCATCTGTAAAAAGCCAGATTTTCAAATGAAAGTGTAGAGAAAAGGGGAAATAAATGATCTATGAGGCAAGAAGAAAAAGAGAAAAAGAAGAAGAAAACAGTAGAGATGTATCACAGTAGCATGTATTAGAAGCAGGTGCAGTGAGTAGCAGATACACAGAAAGCAGAGAGTACAGCTTAGGAGACAGACAAATTTAGTTCCTGGAGTGGGCATCAAATAGCTATCCACCTCTATTGACCCTCAAAAGTTTCTTTGTAGTATATTTTAGGAAATTTTTATGAAAGTAAATTGAAAGTTTATAATTTATTCTTCTAAGAGTTCAGTATCTATCTAGAAAATTCTGCTCTTGGCCAGCCACTTTGGAAAGCCAAGGCAGGTAGAATGCTTGACAGGAGTTTGACACAAGCCTGGCTAACATAGCAAAACCCTGTGTCTACTAAAAATACAGAAATTAGCTGGTTGGAGTGATGTGCGCCTGTAATCCCAGCTACTTGGGAGGCTGAGGCATGAAAATAACTTGAACCCAGGAGGCAGAGGTTGCAGAGAGCTGAGATTGTACCACTGCACTCCAGCCTGGGTGACAGAGCAAGACTCTGTCTCAAAGAAAAGAAAAGAATAGAAAAGGGAAGGGAAGAGAAGAGAGAAAAGAATAAAGCAGAGAAAAAACAAAAGAAAAAAGGAAAAGAAAATAAAAGAACAGCAAAGAAAAGAAAAAAGAAGTGAAGCCAGGCGCAGTGGCTCATGCCTGTAAACGCAGCACTTTGAGAGGCCAAGGAGGTCAGATCACCTGAGGTCAGGAGTTCAAGACCAGCCTGGCCAACATGGTGAAACACTGTCTCTACTAAAAATACAAAAATTATTCGGGCATGGTGGTGGGTTACCTGTAATCCCAACTACTCAGAACGCTGAGGCAGGAGAATTGCTTGAACCCGGGAGATGGAGGTTGCAGTGAGCTGAGATCACGCCACTGCACTCTAGTCTGGACAACACAGCAAGACTCTGTCTCAAAAAAATAAAAAGTAAAGAAAAGAAAAAGCTGTGCTCTTAGAAGCTCATTTTTCAATGATGACAGTTATTAATGGTGGGAAAGTTTCTTTTTCCTTTCCTCATTAAGAAAATAATAATATATGCCATGAGAACTTGGTAATGCTCTGACTGCTTGAAAAACAGGCATTTATATATTCAGTCAGTCAACATGTATTTTATTGCTTGTGTACCCACACACATCATGGTTTATTTACAAGAGAATGTCATGGCATGTCAATTTGATCACCTGGATTCAATCCCAAATTCTGCTACTTAATACTATTATAAACTGGGATTGAGGATGTTACTTAAACCCTTTTTTCTTTTCTTTTTTTCCTTTTTTTTAGATGGAGACTTGCTCAGTCACCCAGGATGGAGAGTAGTCAGTGGCACGATCTTAGCTCACTGCAACCTATGCCTCCCAGGTTCAAACAATTCTCCTGCCTCAGCCTCCTAATTAGCTGGGATTACAGGCATCTGCCACCATGTCCAGCTAATTTTTGTGTGTGTGTGTGTGTTTCTAGCAGAGACAGAGTTTCACCATGTTGGCCAGGCTGATCTCAAACTCCTAACCTCAAGTGATCTGCCCTCCTCAGCCTCCCAAAGTGCTAGGATTACAGGCGTGAGGCAGTGCACCCGGCCTACTTAAATTCTTTGAGTCCCTATTTCCTACTATGACTTGAAGCTGATTATAACACTACACTCTCTCATTATGTTCCTGCAAGCATTAAATGATATAAGGTATTTAAAGAGTTTAGATTAATGCTTCACAGGTGCTCACTAAATGATAGCCACCATGATTATCTACTAATTAAAATTCCAAGGAGCATATTATGCTGTCCTAGTCAGTGATGCCAAAGTTAAGTATTTTAGAGTGGGCAAAATGCATACATTTTATTATGTCTCCAATGCACCTAGCACCATTTTGCCAAATAAAACGACTTTGAGTTTGATAAATACAGTTTTCAAAACAGCATGGTACTGGTATTTTGAGAAGTGGTGGCATGGTAATACCTAAATTGGTCCTCATTGCACCTGGAGAAGGGCAACTGTTAGTTTAATAGATGTAGGAGCAGAGGCTTGGAGAAAAGTTGAGTTGAACATGGCTGGTGAACTGAAGAACCCAAAGTAGAATATAAGTTTTTATTGCTCCTAGTTGTTAGTAAGCATAATGGAGACTGAAAACAGTCAGTCATTCATGGAATTGTTGGTTAGCTTAATAATTGTCCTAATCATTTCTTTGTTTTGAAATGGAAATTGTCCTATTTTACTTGCCTGGTAGTACATAGTATATCTAAGCATACCCACAAACCACAAAGAAAGTTTGTTAGTTCATGTGCTATATAAAACATAATTTTTTCTTATTTATTTACACTGGGATCTATCTCATATTTTAATAGAACATGTACACCTTTTATTCAATAGTTCAAATTAATATTTTCAGCAGTTCCCTTCCACTTACACATGGTTTGCAAAAGAAAATCTAACTCTTGCTCTTACTTCATATTTTTTTAGTCATATTCTTTCTCTTCCCTTTTTTCTTTTCTGTTTCACACTGAAGATCAGTGAAATCTGTGGCATTTGTTATTTTTGCCATATGGTTCCATGTGAAAATAATATGTTTTTGTTCTAAGCATTTTATTATTTATTGAAGGTGGGAAGTAGCTGGCACTTTCTATGATGCTATATTAAGTACTTGCCTGGAATTTGCTGTTGCTATGATTTGACCTTTATATATATACACACATATACATATATATGTATATATATTTTATTGCATTTTAGGTTTTGGGGTACATGTGAAGAACATGCAGGATTGTTGCATAGGTACATACATGGCAATGTGGTTTTCTGCCTTCATCCCCATCACCTATATCTGACATTTCTCCCCATCTTATCCCTCCCCAACTCCTTACACTCTGCTGTTCCTCCCCTAGTCTCCCCCACACAGACCTCAGTGTGTGATGCTCCCCTTCCTGCGTTCATGTGTTCTCATTGTTCAACACTCACCTATGAGTGAGAACATGCAGTGTTTGATTTTCTGTTCTTGTGTCAGTTTGCTGAGAATGATGGTTTCTAGGTTCATCCATGTCCCTACAAAGGACACAAACTCATCATTTTTTATGGCTGCATAGTATTCCATGGTGTGTATGTGCCAAATTTTCCCTGTCCAGCCTATCATCGATGGGCATTTGGGTTGGTTCCAAGTCTTTGCTATTATAAATAGTGCTGCAATGAACATTCACGTATATGTGTCCTTATAATAGAACAATTTATAATCCTTTGGATATATACCCAGTAATGGGATTGCTGAATCAAATGGAATGTCTATTTTTAGGTCCTTGAGGAATTGCCACACTGTCTTCCACAATGGTTGAACTAATTTACACTCCCACCAGCAGTGTAAAAGTGTTCCTGTTTCTCCAAATCCTCTCCAGCATCTGTTGTCTCCAGATTTTTTAATGATTGCCATTCTAACTGGCATGAAATGGTATCTCAATGTGGTTTTGATATGCATTTCTCTAATGACCAGTGATGCACTTTTTTTCATATGTTTGTTGGCCTCATATATGTCTTCTTTTCTTGAAAAGTGTCTGTTCATATCCTTCTCCCACTTTTGAATGTTTTTTTTTTTTT
>NW_016107319.1:10475965-10477936 GCF_001604975.1 Cebus imitator
TTGGTGACTTTCAGATGGGGTCTCTGAGTGGACATCCAGTTTGTTGATGATGAAGTTATTTCTTTCTGTTTCTTAGTTTTCCTTCTAACAGACAGACCCCTCTGCTGTAGAACTGCTGGAGGTCCACTCCAGATCCTGCTTGCATGGGGATCACCTGCAGTGGCTGCAGAACAGTAAGGGTTGCTGCCAGCTTATTCTTCTCTTATCTTTGTCCCAGAAGGCTATCCGCCAGATGTCAGCCTGAGCTCTCCTTTATGAGGTGACTCTTTGGATATACGGGGGTAGAGGAGCTGCTTGAGTAGACAGTCTGTCCCTTATAGGAGCTCAAGTGCTTAGCTGTGAGCTCCATTGTTCTGTTCGGAGCTGCTGGGTAGGTGTGTTTAAGTCTGTTGCAGTGGAACTTATAACCACCTTTTTCTTCCCCAGATACTCTGTCCCAGGAATGTGCGGCATTATTTATAATTTCCTGATGAGCTGCTGACTTTTTTCAGGGATGCCCTGCCCAGTGAGAAGGTAGCCTAGTCACAGTCTGCCAGCAGAGGCATTGCTGAGCTGCCATGGGCTCTTCCCAGCTGCTGTGTGAACTTCCTTGCGGTTTTGTTTATAGGGGTATAGTTACAACGGCCTCAGTAATGGTGGACTGCCTCGGTAGCGGTGGACTGCCTCAGTAATGGCAGACCCCCTTCCCCCCACAGAGCTGGACTATCCCGGGTCCAGCTGTGCTTGTTGTGAAACTCCCAGTCCAGAGCGTTGCAGATTGCTGGTCTTTGTGGGCGTGGGACTGGCTGAGCCAGATCACCTTGCTCCCTGTTTCAGTCCCCTTTTTTTCAGTTGAATGGGTGACTCTGTCTCCCAGGCATTCCAGTCACCAGTTGAAAGGGCACCCGAATTTGTGTGAGTTTTTGTGCAGAGATCCACTGCACCGGCTGAAACAGCCATGCAGGCTACTCGTGGCACTTTTCCACCCGGGAATCTCCTGGTCTGTGGGCAGTAAAAATTCTTTTGGAAATGCAGTGATTACTCACCCTCTGCATTTTCTGCTGGGAACTGCAATCCAGAGCTGTTCCTGTTCAGCCATCTTGGATCTCCTCACCTTCTGATTTGACCTTTACATGTCTTTCTTTCTACACTTTTGTCTAAAAAGGAAGGTCCTTTCCTGCTTGGGAAGATAGATTGGGCCTTTGATGCACAATGAGCAAAGCTGCTGACCCCTGGGAGCCTAGAAAAGAGGGTAGATGGTTTCACGTAAATAAGGACATGAAGTGGCTCTTCTGGAACAGGCAAGAGAGACAGGAAGAATATTATGGACGTAGCAGCTTCCATGTAATGTGAGGCCGAGGGGAACCTTGTGCTGTAGAAGATCTGTGAAAATTTGCATTATTCTTCAAGGCTTTTAAAATTGAATTTGTAACTTTTTTTTTTTTTTTGAGACAGTCTCCCTCTGTCACCAAGTTGGAGTGCAGTGGAGCAATCTTGGCTCACTGTAACCTCTCCCTCCCATGTTTAAGTGATTCTCTTGCCTCAGCCTCCCAAGTAACTGGGATTTCAGGCACATGTCACCACTCCTGGCTAATTTGTTTTGTATTTTCAGTAGAGATGGGGTTTCACCACGTTAGCCAGTATGGTCTTGATCTCCTGATCTCGTGATCCACCCGCCTTGGCCTCCCAAAGTGCTGGAATTACAGGAATGAGCCACTGCACCTGGCGCCAGATTTTGTAAATATTTTGAATGCATCACTGTGGGTCCTAAGATTGGAGTAATGTTGTATTTGGATGATAAAATCATATAAACAAAATGTATTTAATTCAGCTATATTTAATTAAATATACATTTGTACATGGCCTTGTTCAGGATGTTTATATAAGAAAAAAATTTGTGTTTTGATGATAATGCAAAAAAGTCAAGAAAACCTGCCCACTAAGTGATTTGTTTTGAAAAACTGCCTTAAAAGAAAGTGAAATAATTTTTTT
>NW_016107319.1:10478121-10546511 GCF_001604975.1 Cebus imitator
AGACGGGGTTTCTACTATGTTGGCCAGGATGGTCTCGATCTCTTGACCTCGTGATCCACCCGCCTCGGCCTCCCACAGTGCTGGGATTACAGGCTTGAGCCACCGCGCCCGGCCCCATTTTTTCTTTAACATTTATCCAGACAAGTACTAAAACTTTGTCAGTAGCCTTTAAAACTAGATGCAATGTTCCTCCTAAATGGATGAGCTTCTCTGGAAAAATAACAAATATAACTGTTGGGATATGTTACAAATTATAGGCTTTAGTTTATAAATTTATTCAGAAAGTCTCTTAACTTTTCTGGAAATGAAATAGCAGCATTGTTCCCACAATTTTCCTGAAGTATGTGGTTGGTTTTACTGTCCTCTTTGGTAGAAAAATTTGGCTCATAGATCTCCCAAGTTAGCAGAATCTGAAATTTAGTATAAAGCAGTCATTTTTTCCAGTTAACCAAGTGGGTGATTCTCTGCTGATTGGCTCCACCACAAATTTGTGATTTCCAGCCTCGGCTGGATCTTCAGTGCTGTTAGGCAATACTTTCTGTGACAGAGACCAAAGCTGAGCTATCTGAAACAATTATAATGCCCTTCTCTCTTATCTTTATCTGCAATTCAGATGAAAAAACTAAAATTCCCTATTCCCAGCCTCCTGTGCAGTGAAGAGATAGAAAAGAGTTCTGGCCAACGATGCAAAGCACTTCCTTTGGCAAATGGAAAGGTAATAGCTCTCTGTGAACACACTTTTCCCTTTTAAATTGTTTGGTTCTTTTTGTTTTTCTTTTTCTTACCTTGATCTTGGATGGAATATCTGGAAATGCTGCCGCCACCTTTCCACATGAAGTAACAATCCTAAGAAAGAAACCTAGGCTGGTTCTAAGGGCATCATTAAACCACCTTTATTTCCTTTCCATTGTCCCTTCATTGGGTAAATAAATAAACTCCTGTCCATTTAATCCATGTTAGGCTCTCATTATTTGATTACACTTTGGATTGAAACATTTTTTTTGTTTTAGCACCAGTTAGCTCCCTTTCTTTACAGTGGCAGTTTGCAATTCTGCTTGAGCGTATACCTTTTGGTGGTCTCTTTAACTGCTTCACAAAGTTCCAACCTTTGCTCCCGAATCTGTATGGTTTATGGAAAGCCACCTCATTCCCATATTCAGGAACAAAGCTGAGTTACCTAGATAAAGCCAGTTGGTATACTCCATAGCCTAGCCATACTATTCACAATTGAGGGTTTAAACCAAGATAGCCCAATCAGAGTGAGTCTCAAAACTTTTGCTGGGAATTGTGAAACATAGTCCTTCTGTTTCTCCAGTCAGTGTGGTGTTCCAGTGCAATGTCAGGAGCTGCTGCATCCATTTTGCTACCATGTGGTAAGGCAGCCTGCGTAGGCAGTTGGCACACTGAGGAAAGCAAATCCCACAGTATTGCAGAGTGCCAGCCTCCTGACTTGACTGCACTTGAATCCTGTCTATTAACTCCTTTTTATTATTTAATTACTTCAACTAAGCTGAGGTTTTACTGATACACTGTTCTAGTGTGGCCTCTAACTCTCAGTGGAAAACCTCACGTGCAGGACATCTTCCATCTGCTCCTCCAGATCTGTTCCACCCATTTGCTCCCTGTTCTTATCTCATGAAAAAAAAATGGTATTGTCTCCAATAATTGGCATCCTTGCCTCTGACTTCCAGGCAGGTTTGGCCAAAGGGAAGCATCAGCAGGTGATCAGAGGGATAGAGAAAGAGGAGTAAGATCAAGCTATTGTTTTTCCTGGACAGCCCCCCCCCCAACTGCCACCTTGTAGGGTCACTACAAGCTACTGTGTCCCTTGGTCAAATGCTAGCACTCCTTTCACATGGTCTTTCCACCCAGATTTTTCTCTCCCTGCACGAATAATCATATCCTCCTCTTGCTCACTCAGTCCTATGCATGGTAGTGCTTCCTCACGGATGCCACCTAGAGAACTGCACTAGGTCTTATGGTTTCCCTACATCCTGAGTATTTTTTTGTAAATAGTTACTTTATTAAAATCTCCTCAAAGTATCCACTTTGACCACGTCATCTGTTTTCCACTGAGGCACTGGCCAGTACGTCTCATTCTCTACTTCACGAAGGAAAGGCAGCCATATGTCTTTATATCTCCAGCCATCGCTCAGAGTACCCACACATACTCAAACATGGTTTGAGGCTTCAATTCTGTGTTTCTGAAACTGCTAGGGGATGTGGAACAAGTCTGTGCCCTTTTCCTCTTCAAAAGAATGAGAGCAATGATGCTTTCCCTGCGTATCTTGCCAGGAATTTTGTAATAACTAAATCATATATTGGATATGAAAATACTTAGCAAAGTTGAGGATTAGACATACAGGAAACATTATTATTATTGTTACCACTACAGAGCTAAATGTCAACCCAAGTTTTGATTGTAACCCAATGAAAGATGACTGAATTCTCTCTTTCTGTCTCTCTGAGTTTACATGCTACTATCTAAACACATGTATGTGTTTTGGTGATAATTGCAAATACCTTTACTTACTGGCCTTATACTCCAATCAACCATCATTTTAGTACAAATTATATTTGCTATCCATATCCTTTCCTATGTGGTGATTACATGGTAGAAAGAGCATTGGCTTTGGAGCTCACCGGATTTAGCTTCAAGCTTTGCTCCATCACTTACTAGTTCTTGGACACCAAGGAAATCACTTAGCCTCTCGGATCCTCAGTTTCTTGGCTAATAAAATGTTGAAAATTGCAAAGATTGAATAAAATAATGTGAAGCTCCTGCTTTGGTATCCTTCCCTTTTCCTTACCTAGTAACAAGAGAAGGTGTCCTGCAACGGTGCAGCACACACTTTCTGGACATGGAACAAGAAGGCCATGGCTTGACCGATGTATAAAAGACAGAGGGCTAGCTAGCATGCCAAAAGATGGACTCTGAGATGATTGTGGCAAAAGGACTGGGAAATGACAGCATGCTCAGGTCAGGGAGGGGACACTCTCTTTGATTGAAGCTTACTGGAAACCACACACTGTGGGTGGGACTAACTGGCCACAGAGATTCTTCCCAGAAATAATCCATGTGATTTGAGGACATTTTACTGATGAGATTAGTATGCTAAAATGCCATCGTGAAGCAGCCAATCTAAAGTATAACTAATGTATAACCAGCTGTAAACTTGGAAATTATAACATTTTATGTATATTGATTAAAATAATAATATTGGAATGAGGGAAATAGCATTTCTCTAGAGCATCCAGAAAATTGGGTGGGCCTGGCAACTTATATAGCATACATCATCTCATCAAGTCTTCTTATTAACCTCATGCAATGGGTATTAAAATCCTTATTTGACTTATGGGGAAATTGAAACTCCAGCGGTCCACACAGTATGTAAGTAGCTCTGGATCAACCTCACCAACTCGTAGGACTCTGATGTGCATAATATGTATACTGGGTATGAATCTAAGGCCACAGATTCATGTGCAGAAGAAATACATCAGCTTTATTCTTATGTAAGTCAGCTAAATTTATATCCTAAGCCACTATTCCATCAGGATGGCAAAAAGTTTCTCTCTCCCAATTTTAATTCCTGCCTTTTCACTTACATGGATTTATATCTGAGTTCTGACTTTGTGTGGTCTATATATGTTTATATGAGTATATGGTTTATTTGGTTCCAGAGCATTGGGGGTGGTAGCATAGGGCTAAAGGAAATCTGGCCTTCATTGAGGGGGCCAAAGGGAAATCTGTTCCTCCCTCATTCGGCCACACAGGTTGTCATGGTGACATCTTTTGTTCTCATCTGTGCAAATCTACTCAGTCTCTCTCAAATATTTTTGTGTGTCCGTTGGGTGCATGAGAATATTCAGTTGCTGCCCCACCATGATGGCTTGAAAGTTAGACATTGAGACTATCTCTGGATGGATCACAGAGATATTTCTTCTGTGGTATTATGCTATTTACCCAAGATTCTACTTAGTTGCAGGAGCACAGGTCTCTTCTGCTGATGGATTCCATAATTTCATCTGGGGTCTTGGTTCTGCCTCACTTTCCAGTGCTCGGCCTGAGAGCAAGGCAGATTCTTTCTCCCAGCCACACTGGCATCATACTCTTATCACTTCCCCTGTAACTTTTCCCCTCCCCCTCAGATATGGAGAATCTGTAGTTGGTAAGGGAAGTTGACAGCAAAGGTCTGTTCATACTGCTCACGAATGTTGTCATAATCCTTTGTATTACTCTAAGGAGCTAAATTTTGAAACTTGAAACTAAAAAAGGTTTCCATTTTTTCTCCTCTTTTCTGCTATTACATATCTTTCCTAAGCCAATTAATACCTAGTGGTTTAGGTGTCTTAATAGAGAGAAGAAAATGATGAGAGACAAACAATACCTCTTTCAGAAATATTATCTTGTCTGTGTACAAAGGACTTTATTATTTATTTATTTAAATACAGTAAGAAATTTGAATTCAAGGTGAACTGAAATCATCCCTCACCCTCTCTTGGCTGATTGGAACATATTTTCTATGTGGATAATATACATGAGAAGCCAAATAATAATTAGAAACTTTCTATCAAAGAAAGTAGAATCAAACAGATTATGTCAATCACTATGATGATCTAAAATGCCTTCTACTACTGCTCGAGAAAGACCTTGCAGAGACCAAGTGTTACACTCACTTGGGTACCTGGTACCTGAATGGAGATAAATTCTTGACTTCCATGTCCCACTTTCCTTGGCTCCATAGTGCCCATCTATCTTTCGGTTGTCCCATCACTCTTTCCTTGGCTCTCAGATTAGCCATCAGGCTTTCTCCAGGCAGGGCACACTAAAGTTGATTAATCATTAATTTATTAAAAGTTGTTTATCTATTCCAGGCCTGTTTCTGAGAGGCTGAACCCAATGTGGCTTGGCTAAATTTGAATGTGCCCCAAACACCTGAGCCTAACATTTCTGGGCAACTTCAAGCGTTCTTGTTTTGTTTTGAAATGAAAGTACATGCAAAACAACAACAACAACAGCAACAGTAAAAACACATGTGCACACACAAAAAGTACAGAATGAGAGTTCACTCAGACTTTTTTTTTTTTAATGAAGAAAAGTTTAATTGGCTCACAGTTCCGCAGGATATGCAGGAAGCATAGTCCTGGCATCTGCTTCTGGTGAGGGCCTCCGGAAGGCAAAGGTGAAGCAGGCATGTCACGTGGTGGGAAGGAGAACAAGAGGTGGGGGTAGGTACCTTTAAACAACCAGATCTCATGAGAACTTACTCACTATCATAAGGACAGCACCACGCCATGAGAGATCTGCCTCCAAGACCCAAACATCTCCCACTAGGCCCCAACTCTCACATCAGATATGACATTTCAAAGTGAGGTTTGAATGAGGATCAAATATCCATGCTGTATTATTCTACCCCCAGTCCACCCAAAATCTCATGCCCTTCTCATATTGCAGAATACAATCATGACTTCCAAATAGTCCCCCAAAGCCTTAACTCATTTTAGCATTAACTCAAAAGTCTCAAGTCCAAGTCCAAAGTTTCATCTGAGACATCTTCTTCCACATGTAAGCCTGTAAAATCAAAACAAATTATTTACTTCCAAGACTCAATGGGGTTACAAGCATTGGGTGAGCATTCCCACTACAAAAAGGAGGAATTAGCTAAAAGAAAGGGGCTACAGGCCCCATGCAAGTCTGAAACCCAGGGCAGGGCAGTCATTAAATCTTAAAGCTCCAAAATAGTCTCCTTTGATTCCATATCCTGTATCCAGGGCACACTGGTACGAGGGTTGGGCTCCCAAGGTCTTGGGAAGCTCTGCTCCTGTGACTTTGCAGGCTGCAGCCCCTGCAGCTGCTGTCACAGGCTGGGTTTGAGTGCCTGTGGCTTTTCCAGGCTTAGGAGGTAAGCTGCTGGTGGCTTTATCATTCTGGGGAGTCCGGAGGATAGCAGCCCCTTTCCCAGAACTCTGCTCGGTAGTGCTCTGGTAGGGACTCTGTTTGGGGCCTCGAGCTCCACATTTCCCCTCTGCACTGCCTTAATAGAGGTTCTCTATCATGGCTCTGCTCCTGCAGCAAGCTTCTGCCTGGTCACCCAGGCTTTCTCATATATCCTCTGAAATCTAGGTAAGGCTGCCAAGTCTCCTTGACTCTGTACACCTACAAAGCTTAATACTACATGGAAGTTTCCAAGGCCTATGGTGTGTGCCCTCCAGAGTGGAGGTCGAAGCAGTATCTGTGGCCCTTTGAGCTGCAGCTGGAGTTGGAGCAGAAGGGAGCCAGGGATGAAGGGACCACTGTTCCCAGGCTGCTCAGAACAGTGAGGTCCTGGGCATGCCTGGCCCATTAAACAATTATTTTCTCCTAGGCCTCTAGGCCTAAGTTGGGAAGGGCTGCTTTCAGAGATCTCTGAAATGCCTTTGAGGTCTTTTTTCCCACGGTCTTAGCTGTCAGCACTGGCCTCCTGTTTAGTTATGCAAATCTCTCTAGCAAGTAGTTGCCCTGAAGCCTGCTTGGATTCCTCTCCTGATGATGCTTTTGCTTTTTCTGTCACATGGCCAGGCTGAAAATTTTCCAGACTTTTGTGTCCTGTTTCCCCTTTAAGGGTAACTTCTAACCTTAAGTCATTTCTTTGCTCCTGCATCTGAGCGTAGGTTATTAGAAACGACCAGGCTAACTTTTGAACATTCTGATGGTTAGAAATTTCATCCACCAGATGCCCTAGGTCATCACTCTGAAGTTCAAACTTTCACAGATCTTTAGAGCATGGACCCAATACAGCCAAGCTTTTTGCTAAGGCACAAGCGTTTCCTTTATGCCAGCTTCCAGTAAGCTCCTCATTTTCATCAGAGACCTGTTCAGACAGGACTTCACTGTCCAAGTTACTATCAGCCTTGTGGTCACAATCATTTAGTTTCTAGGAAGTTCCAAACTTTCCCTCAACTGCCCGTCTTCTGAGCTCTCCGAACTCTTCAAATGTCCACCTGTTACCCAGTCCCAAAGTCATTTCCACATTTTCAAGTATCTTTATAGCAATATCCCATTTCTCAATACCAATTTTCTGTATTTAGCTGTTCTTGCATTGCTATAAGCAAATACCTGGCCAGGCATGGTGGCTCACTCCTGTAATTCCAGCACTTTGGGAGACTGTGGTGGATGGATCATGAGGTCAGGAGTTCGAGACCAGTCTGGCCAAAATAGTGAAACTCCGTCTCTACTAAAAATACAAAAAATTAGCTGGATGTGGTGATGTGCGCCTGTAATCCCAGCTACTAGGGAGGCTGAGGCAGGAGAATTGTGTGAACCCAGGAGGCAGAGGTTGCAGTGAGCCGAGACTGCGCCATTGCACTCCAGCCCAGGCAATAGTGCAAGACTCTGTTCAAAATAAATAAATAAGAAATACCAGAGACTGGGCAATTTATGAAGAAAAGAGGTTTAATTGGTTCAGTTCTGCAGGCTGAACAGAAAGCACAGTGCCAGCATCTGCTTCTGGTGAGGGTTTCAGGAAGCTTACATTTATGGTGGAAGGTGAAGGGGGAGCAGGTGTCTCACATGGTAGGAGCAAAAGCCTCTACTAACTCTTGATGTCTTCCCTCAACCCAGTGTTTCTGATCCTATTAATAGGCAGACAGTTTCTTGTCTTTCCAGAGACATGTCTCTCTCTCTCTTTCACATACACACTTTCTCTCTGCAGTATATTCTGTCTATTGCTCTTTCTGCTTTTTTTTTTTTTTTTAACTTAACAATATATCTACCCGTTATATTTTGAGGGCCTCACTTTCAGTTCTTGTGTTCCAACCATACTCAACATTGTTGCATACCAATTGTTGCTTCTAACCTCTTTAGCCCTCTAGTCATCATTACATTTATCTTCAGGAGAAGTCACTTTCTTCCTCATCTGAAGTTAGAATTGTTTAAAGAAAAACCACCACAGAATTATTAGGTATAAATCATTATAGAATCATGTATAATGGTATATACATTAAGAGACCACTCAAAAAAGCTTCCAGCAAACTTAACAGTACCACAAGCATGTGACTATTTGTAAATCACTTTTTATAATGAATAGAGAAAAAGGCACTCAGATATTTTGAAAATATAAAGATTCATATTTGTACCATATTTTTATTTCTACACCTATAATCTATGACCATGTATAGCACACTAAAATAATGTATTTTAATTTGCTATGACTACAAATAAGACTGTCCTTAGCCCTATAAATGGATATTTAAGTAGTTTAAATTGTTTTTACTCCAATAGTATGAATTTTCTTGTAAACTTGTATACACCAGGATGAAAGGACTTTTTTAAAAAGAGAGATATTTCTTAAGAAATGTGCCACACTTTTTAGTATAGAAAGAAGGTAACATGGTTTGGCTGTGTCTCCACCCAAATTTCATCTTGAATTCCCATGAGTTTTGTGGGAAAGACCCGGTGGGAAGGAACTGAACCATGGGGGCAAGTCTTTTCCATGCTGTTCTCATGGTAGTGAACAAGTGTCACGATGTCTGGTGGTTTTAAAAAGAGGCATTCCCCTGCACCAGCTCTCTCATTTTGTTTGCCTGCTGCTATCCACTTAAGATGCGACTTGCTCCTCTTTACCTTCAGCCATGATTGTGAGGCTTCGCCAGAAGCATCTTTCTTTTGTAAATTGCTCGGCCTTGGGTTTGTCTTTATTAGCAGCATGAGAAAAGGACTAATACAAAAGGGGATCTAATAGTCGAAAAACAGCCCTCTAATTCCTAATTTCTTATGCTACAGACGTCATGGGACAAAAGTGCTCCTCCAGGAGGACTGTCTAGAATGGCCATGTTTGGGAAACACTCAGGCAATATTTTTCCCTGTGATCTCATGCCACAACAATCATTAACACAGAAGACATATATGACCAAATATGTGTGTGTGGGTTTTTCCCACCACCAAGTATACAATCACTTCTGCAGCCCACACCAACTTAATGTTCTCCAATTTAATTCTAACACTATTTACCTGAATGTAATGTCAGATCCCACGGACTGGGGGCTCAGACCCCAGACAGACACCAGTTGCAAGTCTGAGCCTTCAGGACTTCTGACCAACTGGTTTCAAGTTGAGGTTCCCATGACCCTCTCTATGGGTCTGAATGATTTGCAAGGATGGCTCACGGAACTCAGGGAAACACTTATGTTTACCAGTTTATTATAAAAGATATTGCAAAGGATGCAGATGAAGAAATGCATAGCATGAGGTATGGGGGAAGGGACGCAGAGCTGCCATGGCCTTTCTTGGTGTACCACCCTCCATGAACCTACACATGCTCAGCTCTCTGGACGCTCTCTGACTGAACTCTATCCTTTTGGGTTTTTATGACAACTTCATTGTATAAGTATGATTGACAACCATGCAGAAATGTGATTGGACAAAAAGCATATGATTTAAACTTAGTAAGGCCTGTCTGTTCACATTCTTCTTGGCCTTTCTCTGTAGCATTCCTTCCTCCAGAGTATGGAGCAGAACTCTCTCTGAAGTGAGAGTCTTTTAGCCCATAATTAGATTAGTGTCCTGCCTTAGGCAAGTAAAAAGGGGACATGAGGTCAGAGGGAGAAATTCTGTTTCCCGAGACCTGCTCCTGAGGCCTAAAGTGCCCCAACATTACAATAAAGGACTGTTACAAGGGCAATAGCAGTTATAAGCCAGGAACCGTGAATTTAAAAGTACATATATTTTTTACAAATATATAGAAAATCACATGTTGCCACATCTCTTTTCTGGCCAAGAGAACCCACTGCTGTATGGGTCCTTAGCTTCTTTCTTTAGGACTTGGTGAAAAAGCTAGCCTTTGAAGATATTGTGCTGCTTCTGAAAACCTATGCAGACTCTGCAGGAGAGGGCCTTATCCTTGAAAGCTTTATGTTTAAGATTTGATTTTAGTATTACCTCCTCTTTCATGTCCTGCTTGATCCTCTACTTCATTCCAAAGTTGGCCTTTAGAGTCAGAAAGATTCGGATTCAGATGTCAGTTCTGCCTCTTATAACAGTATCAACTCAGGCATGTGACTTGACCCCTCTATGCCTTGTGTTCAACTCCCACAATGATGGGAATAATGAGATCTACCTTATGAGAATTTTATGAGCATTAAATGAGATACTGTACATAAAATGATTAACTCAGACTAGATGCTCCGTGTTTGTTAGTTATTCATTCAGTGAATAACTATGTCGGAAACATATTTCAGGGGAAGGCTAAACATTGATGTATTAACGATAGTCAATAAAGGTGGACGGAAGGGCCCTGGGATTAGGGAGAAGATTATTATTCTAAACAGAGGAAACAGCATGTGCAAAATTATAGAGTAAGAGTGAGCATGTTGTGTTCCAGAAATAGAAAGAGGATTAAGATGACTGGTCTAACAAATGCAAGATGGGGAATGGCAGGGATGAAGCTGGAGACCATGCAGGGATATATAGGCCAAGCTAAGGTATTCTAATTTTATATTAAAAGCATGGGGTCACTATTATTGTAACTTGTCTTCAAATGGAGAAATGGACTCAATGAAGATAAATATTTTCCTAGTGCCAAATAACTTGTGAGTGACACAGCACTGAAACGTTTTCAATAAAAAGTGACACAATCCAATTTTGCTTTAGAAACATCATTAGGACAACAGAATGAAGTATACATGAGGCTGGGAGGCAAGGAAGCTGCTGAAGCAACTTACGTGAAAGAAAATGAGACTGAGAGCCTTAGCAATTAGCACGGCAGGACTTGGTGAATATGAGGAATGGTGGGAGTCAGGAAAATCAAAAGTGGTCCTCCTTCCCTATGGAGTTTGGCAGTCCTGGTGCCTTCACTGGTGACATGACCATCAATGTCCCAGGTTGCAGGAACATAGCATTTGGACTGATAGATTCAAAGCAAAAGCAGGGGGTGAGAAGGACAAGGTGAAGAGGGAGAGATGAAGCCATAGCTGTGCTATGGTGAATCAAGCAAGTGGTGGAAGAGGAGAGAGCAGTAAAGTGAAATATCAACATGTGCAACCATCTTCCCTTGCTGATCAGGGGATGGATAAGCTGTTTTCAAGGTGTCCATGTATTTTTTTTTTTTTTCAACTATAAAGTCATGATAAAGGCCTCTCCAGGCCATAACAGAGGCTAAAGAGAAGTCATTTAGTCTGGTTGCTCTGATTCTATGACTTGGGAGGTTATAGTTTTGTTTGTATCTGATCTTAGCCAAGTCCCTTTCTTTCATTGCTATCAATTTTCTTATCTTTATAATAAGGCTAAGTTTGTTTTGAATGCCTATTGTACATCACACATTTTATATGCATTGTCTCATTCATTCCGCAACAACCTTGCAAGGAAGTTATCTCAATTTTACAGATTAGAAAACTGAAATTTAGAAAGGTGAGATGGTTTTAATATTTATAATTTTTTTATTTTCAGATGGAGTCTCACTCTGTCACCCAGGCTAGAGTGCAGTGGCACAATCTGGGCTCACTGCAACCTATGCCTCCCTGGTTCAAGCAATTCTCCTGCCTCAACCACTCAAGTAGCTGAGATTACAGGCATGTGCCACCATGCCCAGCTAATTTTTGTATATTTAGTAGAGACAGGGTTTCACCATGTTGGCAAGGCTAGTCTCAAACTCCTGACCTCAGGTGATCCACCCACCTCAACCTCCCAAAGTGCTGCGTTACAGGCATGAGCCACTGCGCCTGGCAAATATTTATAATTATGTCAGAAGAGGTTTGTTATTGTGTTGGGGTTGGAGAGAACATTTCTGTGCAAAATTACAGCTTGTGAACTTTTAGGAAAATATAGATTACTCTCTGTAAAAAATTTAAATTCCTATATGTTGAAACACAGTTAAAAGGCAGGTGGTAGGCTGAAAGAAACAGTCTACCTGGTATATAACAATATACAGGATATATGAAGAAAACTCACAAATCAAAAGGAAAAATGGCAAACAACCTAAGAGGAAAAAGTGAACAAAAACTATAAACAGGCATTTCATAGAAATTGAAGTCTAAATGATCAAAAACCATAAAAAGATGTTCAACATCTCTAGCATCCAGGAGAAATTTTTGTCTTTAATATTTTTCCAAAATATTGAAACATTTTAAATGTAGTTAATCAAATTTTTTGTTTCCAAGAACCATAACTGATTCTTTCTGACAGCAACCTCTTCTGTTTTAATAAGTGTGATATTCTCTTGGGATAATAATTATATACTTTAAAAATTATCTTTCATTACCTGTATTAATCCTGTTTTCTCAGAGGTTAATTCCATAAAATAAAGTGATACCACAAAATGAAATGAAATGAAATAATTTGGTTTTATTTGAATGTTTGGTAGTTTTCTATTGTTTGTTACTATTTGTAAAAGAGGTCTAGATTGCTGATATATCTCTGAAGACACCTGATCTCCTGGCAGTGAATATGACTCCAATCAGCTACGGTGACTGAAGGAAGGGGAGGGCCAGGAGCGCTGAGAGTGGCCAAATGGGCTCTGTTCTTCAGGGCGTCTGGAGCCTGGTTTTCTGCATGTGAGAACTTCCTGTCCCTCAAGCTGGTTGTCAGTTAGAGGGGTTATTGCCTAAACTCTGTAGTCCCAGAGCTCACATTGGGAGTCTTACTCAACAGAATATTAATTTTATTTGGCTATTTGAAAGTGGATTCATGGCTTGACCCCAGGGCTGAGGCCAAGTCAGCAGTTCTGAGAGTTGCAAGCTGATGCAGTTATTCCCCAGACCCTTCATTACATGTTGGCTGCCTCTCAGACTCAGTTTCTTGCTAGCCCCAGCTGCAAATCAGAGTGTAGTTCTCTTCTTCAGTGGAAGTTCACTTGTTTAAGAGTCTCTTCTTTCACTTACGTGGGGTTTCTGGCTCCTTATTTCTATAGGGTTTCTCCTAGCTGGATTAAATCTTCTAGAAATTCCATACTCTTCTAGTGCATCGATACCCCTTCATGTTACAGATTTATTTGTATTGCCATATTTCTTTCATCATCTCTTTATAGCTTTGAGAGGGAAGAGAGGTAAATGAGGAGTGTAGTTAGCCATCTTAAATCTAAATAATTATTTGAGTCCGTTGGTGACAAGTACTTTGAAGGATAAATACAATATAGCGTGAAAGGGTATACTGGAGGTACCTAGCCTAATTTGGAGGACTTTAGGGAAAAGCCTTCTCTGGAGATATATTTTAGAAGTTAGACTTTTTCTAAGAAGCAAGAAAATAGGCTAGATGGCCTTTAGAGATTTCCTTCATATTTATGATGCAATGGTTTCCCAAGTTTGTTTTCAATTTTTTAAAGATTTTTAAAAAGTGAAGTAGAAATGGAGGAAAAGAATATATTTCCTCTCAAAAAAGAGAGACTTTAAAACCTGAAATTGCAATGGCCTGAGCTCAGCACTTCAGCTCACTCCTCTGTCATCAGCTCATTGGACTTGCTCTACTCAGCTTAAATGAGCTCCTCAAAGAATTAGAGCTTTTACTGGAGACTAAAAGACTTTTCTTTTCTCTACTTTCCTTTTTTGGAGACAATTGTCTCATTTTGTTACCCAGGCTGCAGTACAGTGATACAGTTATGAATCATTGCTCACTGTAGCCTCGACCTCCTGGGCCCAGGTGATCAAGTGATCTTCCTACTTTAGCCTCCTGAGTAGCTGGAACTACAGGTGTGTGCCACCATGCCTGGCTAATTTTTATATTAATTTTTGTAGAGACAGGGTCTCTCTATGTTGCCCAGGATGGTCTTGAACTCCTGGGCTCAAGCCATCCTCCCACCTCTGACTCCCAAAATTCTGGAATTACCGGCATGAGCTGCTGCGCCCAGCACTGGAAGACTTTTTAAGAGATTATCTTTCTTTGGGGAAGAAAAGTTAATTTCTTGACTTGGCAATACTTATCTCTTTTCTTTAACGCTCTAATTTCATGGAGGAAAAAAAACTGCTACGGCAATTAATAGAATACAAAAAGCTAAATTGATCTTTCCTATGGAATTTAGAGTAACTTGAATTTATATTACTTTTTTGGTTATAATTAGTAACTATTTTACTATCATGATTATACCTTGACCATCAGTATTAGGATTAGAACTATTGTTACTCATATAATCTTGTTAATAGGATAAACTAATGTCTCAATATAATGGGATTAAAGAAGAGAAGCTTCTTGTCATACCTAAGTTTGAGTTTTAGGAACTTGTATTAAGAAGAGGTTCTCTAGAATATAGAAACTTGAATGAATGTTCTGATAGTTTCCAAGTTAAGATCACCATAATAGTCACTTAATGTATACCTCCCTTACTTAGTGAAGAATTCCCAAGTATGAACATAAAATTTTAGAAAATCTACTTAAAATGCATTGGAAGCATAGATTTGGTTATTCTGTGGATCAAATTTTACCTCCTGTGTACATAGCAATGTTCACCACAGTATTGAAATTATAGTCCTTTGTCATAAGGAAAAGCTTTCAATCTTTCACCATTGATTATGATATTGGCTGTGGGATTTTCATATATGATTTTTATGAATTTCCTCAGTTAGAAAGTTATTTTTCTTTAAAAAATAATCAGCTTAATAAGGTTGGAAAATTAAAGAAAGTAATAAAATATGTTTTAACTTATTCACGGAGAACGGTTCTTGCTTCTTAAAAAGTTAAGGTATGCTATAAGGAGTCTCACTTTTAGATATTTTAAGATTAAGAGTAATAATACCCCATATGTGCTGGTTTATTATTTTCTGGTAATGTTCTTTTTCTTGAAATGGGTGTTGATTATTTGGGTGTGCTTACTTTGTGAAACTCATCTAAGCTGTATCTTTATGATTCATGCACATTTCAGTATTTATGTTACACTTTGAAAATATGCTAACAAACTTATTTTGATACAAGGACAAAAGATTTATGCATTTTATTAATGAGTATTATCAAAACTGAAAGCGATATTTCCAGCAATAATAATTTTGCAGGAACCCAAAATAATCTTCTGAAGGGGTCATCGTGTGTGTGTGTGTGTGTGTGTGAGTGTGTGTGTGTGTGTGTGTGTGTCTGTCTGTGTCTGTGTCTGTGTCTGTGTGTTGGGGGCAATAATGGTGGTAGTGTCCATCCTGGAAAATATGTTGTTAAGACTTGATACATACATTATTTAGGCTGACTCTACATGATATCAAAGCAATTATTTAGAAGTAAAAATTTTGTGGCCAGGAACAGTGGCTCATGCCTATAATCCCAGGACTTGGGGAGGCTGAGGCAGGAAGACTGCTTGAGCCCAGGAGTTCAAGACCAGATTGGGAAAAATGTGAGACTTCGTCTCTATGATATAAAAAGTGTTACAAATAAGCCAGGTGCAGTGGCATATACCTGTGGTCCCAGCTATTCTTGAGGTTAAACTGGGAGCCCAGGAGTTGGAGGCAGCAGTGAGTTATGATCGTGCTACTGCATTCTAGCCTGGACAACAAAGCAAGACTCCCTCTCTTAAAAAAAAAAAGAGAGAAAGAAAGAAAGAAAGTGAAAAATTCTGTCAAGAAGTCACTTTGCCCTGTAGTGCTAAATGACTGGAGTTGCCAGTTTTCTAGTTTATAATTTGTATGCAAGCAGTCTTATTCAAGTTTTTTCTCCATAAAATGTGTACAGATCACTATAAATGCCACCAAGTCATTTTGAGTGGCAAGCATTTTTAAATTCTGAGGGAATTCATAATATAAAGCAGCCGGTATAAACTGGCAGGCCAAGTCAGGACTGCAGACATATTCAATTTGACCCATGCATTTGCTGGCCCACACAGTATTTTTTGTTGCTGTTTTTTGTTTTTTAATTCCCGTTGTCAACTTATTAAATGGAGAAGTTTCATGTAAAAATCATGATTCCTAGCTGTTTTGGAAAAATTTGCTGACCTGGCAATACTGAGCCTCCATTCCCACATGGCAACAGTTGGCTGGAGCTGGGGAGCAGCTGCTGGTGCTATCCAGTTCTGCTCGGTCCCCACCCCACTCTGAGACTGGAGCGCTTGCGAACACTGAGGCAGTGGCCATCCCGGTCTCTCCAGGAACCTCTTCTGCCTCTAACTTCCCGTAATGGCCAGCAGAATGCAGGGCTCGGGACGGGCTCTCAGTAGGTGCTTGATGGTTCCCCAGTTCTGAGTCTTCAGACTTCTTTGTTTTCTTCCTTGGTGGAAAAGGAGGTGGTTAAGACTATGGCCTGAAATCAAGGAAATGCCACAAAAGGAAAATGATTCAGGCAATGCAGAGAGAAGGGAATGCCTTAAAGGAAAATATTAACACAAATATGCTTTTTTACTAAGTAATTTAGCTTTGAAATCTTTCTCTTACGTGAGGAAAACAGCACCCAAGAAATAAGCCCTCTGTTTAATATAAGAAGGAAGCACAGGGCAAAGGTTAGTCAGCCGTATTACAGTGGTCGAATTCTTGAGTTAACATAAATAGAAATAGATACAGAAAATGAGGACCATATGGTGGGCTAGGTCACAGCCACCCTGAGAGAGAGAGAGAGAGAGAGAGAGAGAGAGAGTGTGTGTGTGTGTATGGCCACCCACTGAGAAAACTATTCAACTTAAAGTATCCCAGGATATTAACTCCCCCTTTTAATTACCGGAGCAAAGTATAATAGTGAATCCTTACTAAAATTGGATTTCAATATTTCTATCATTCCTATTAAAAATAATGCTCATTTTAAAAGTGTAAGAAATATAGACATTACCAAGAAGAAAGAGAAAATACACCCAAGGCCCACTACCTAATACAAACTATTCTTAAAATTTGTTGCACACCTTTCCAGAAACCTCTGCATATAAACCTCTCCACTTAGAGGTGGTTCTGATGAGCTTAGAAGGGTCTCCAGGGATGATGGAGGATAGCAGTTTAAACTGAATTGGAATCAGTCCTCCACTCTCCTAGAACAGTTTTTGATCCTTTTTATTCTTTGAACTACATGTCTTTAAGTGAGCTCTGACTCACCAGAGCTGGAGAACCCAAGAGAGGTTGGAGAGAGGTGGAAGAGATAACGTATACTCATTGAAAAACTCAGCAATAAAGGAGGAGAAGAGAAGAAAAGGAACAGCACCCACAAAAGCCATCCAAGATGGAGAAAAAAGAGCCAGGTATGCTCCATCAGTGGGGATGCTGAGATGCAGGGCTGACTTACTCCCAGGGACAGGGCTGAGGGCTCAGAAAAGTGTGTTTTCTTTAACATCAGAAGAAAAACAAATGAGCCTTTAAGTCAAGAAAAATGTTTTGATATATGATATTAATATGTGTATCATTATACAAACACAGTCATAAGATAATTTTAAACATATTTTTATGAGGAAGGAGTCTACGAAGGCAAAAGTGTCTAGGACCCATAGAAGTCATAAAATGTGCACCAGAGTACACTGTCATGACCCAAATGATTTAAATTTACCAGCCATGTATGTGCTATGCATTTTTTGCCACCTGTAATGTTCTTATTCCAATTTTGCAAATGAAGACTTTGAAGCCAGAAGGAAGTGAAGATAATGAAAGTGATGGAGTTAGGGGCTGCTCCCACATGTCTCAATCTTCATTTCAGTGCTCTTTGTGCAAAGAGTGCCACAGGAGGTGGCAGATATGGGGCAGAAACCAATAGGAAAAGAACAGAATCGAAATTTAAAATATGGAAGGATTTATAACTGGCCGAGTGTTTCCCCAGCCACCACAATTTCTTCCTGAGATGACACTTAGATGTCAAAATGTATACTTTTAGGTGGCCCAAGAGGGCCTAAGGGAAAGTGAGGGGCTGGTGCTGGCTGCCAAGACAGGCTCATCAGGGTGGTTATTGTAAGCGCTTCACTTTCCTTTGTGATCATGTTCTCTAGAGGTGAATAAGACACGACAGAAACACAGCTTAAGCCCTTGGCATTAGGTTAAAGCCTTTTAAAGACATTTAGTGAGATTGCTAGTTGCTGAGTTTCTACTGTTGAGAGGAAGGCTGCATTAAATTCAGTAGTGAGCTAAAGTTCTTAACTGATACATTTGTGCTTTCTAAAAAAACCAGTTTCTCACAGAAAGATTGTTTTTGTCTTTCATAAAACATGTATATATATACACACACGTATATATGTGTGTGTGCTATATATGGATATGTGTGTGTATATATATTGCTCCTTTTTGCTATATTACCTATAAATTAATTTTACTCTGAACTTGAATTTGTGGTTTCATAGGTAGCCCAAATGAGTCATTCAAACAAAAAGACATGATATCATGAGCATTATTTTAAACCTTTACTCTATTATTTAGAAGGCTTCATATTTCTAGAAACAGCCATGTCTGTCTCCCAGATGGCCAAATGGGGACAATGAGATAACCCCCGCAAAGGAGTGAGAAGAGGACAGTGCCTTTAGGAGTGAAGTACTGATAATCACACCTCAAAAGCCATGCTGCTCTGGTCTGAGACAGAGACCATCCCCAAGGCTAAATCACCTAATAAACTATCAGATACTACATTAAAAATTAATTTGGACTAGAGTTACCCTGTGATTCACTTTACATAGGTCTAAGAAAGCAAGAACATGAGTTAGCTTACAGCATGTTTTCCGGCAGCATGTTTTCCTTGTTAGCTGCAGGGGAGAATAATGTACAGGAAAAGGTGACGTAATGATTGTCTCACGTTCATTATTCTCTCCCAGATGAATAACCTTCCACACCAAGGATGAGCTCACTCACTATTAGTGGAATAACATCTGGTGAGCACTGCCCCTAGCTGAACACACTGTTGGTTTGGGGTTATATTTAGCCAGCAGAGACTCAACTATTGTTGCATGTATCACATATGCAGCCCAGTCATATTGCAAATATCTTTTTAAGGGGTGAGGAAATACTCCTTAAAGTATTTTAACATGCAAGCTTTTTCCTTATGAAACAAAACACCAACCTATTCCAAAAGAGATCTCAGGCTATTATTAGAGTGGAATATCTGAGACATGTGACAGATGCCTTGGTCCTCTTTGGCTGAGATTCAGATGCTTGCCATAGCTATCCAAGTTTAAATTTCAAATCACGGAGAGGAATCTCTCTCCTTCAATTTCCCTTCCCATTCTTAATTTCCAGGCAGGCCTGCCACATGGACAATGGTGAATTTTGCAGTGTAATCTCTCTAATAGATTTACTGTAAATGATGAATCATCCTAGCACTTAAATCTAATGAGCAATGCTTTAAGTCGGTTTGGTTTTTAAAAATGCAACCTAGCTAAGGTCGTCAGTTAAATGTGCTAATACAGAGTAATGTAGATGTTCAGACACAGGCACAGTCGGTCCTAATGGTCAGGAAGCCCAAATACTCTGGAATCTGCCTCTTGTCAAAACCTGTAGAAGAATTGCTTATTGAAAAGCATGACATTTAGAAAAGAAGATAAGAATTTAATTCCATGGGCATGAGAAATACTCCCTCAGGTTCAGGCTCTTCTGATTTTTCCCCTCATAAAATGTATTAACACTGTATTGTGAAGACACTAACAAGCTGTGATAGTTTTTATTTAAAAGACCAATTATGAAAATAATGCCTATTTATTGAAGAATACACAAGAAATTCAGAGAAGCACACACACAAAAAATGCAATGCACCCTAATGCTAATAACCACGCAGATCTTTTGGCATATGTTAGTCTTTTTTATTTGAGTATATGTAAGCATTTTTTCATGTTATTAACTATTCTTCTATATTTTATTCTAAATGGTGATATAATGTGACATCATGTGACTGTACCATAATTTATCAAACTACTCCGTCTTGGACTCTAATTTCTTGCTATTATAATCAAGGCTGTGATAAAAGTCTGTGTTGCTAGATCTTTGCACACATAGGTGACTATGTGCTTAAGATAAATTTGCAGAAATAAAATTGTTGGGTCAAAGTGAATGTGCATTTTTAAGGGTTTTGATAACTGTTAAGGATACTATCATAAGAGAATGGAAGACTTGCTTCCTTCCTTGCAAATGATATTCTCGAGATGATTGATGCTGCCCAAGTCCCTCTGCCTCAGTCAACCTCTGGTTCCTCATCTTTAAAAAAGAGGGCTGGAACAATGAGAAAATGATGACGTTAATCCTGCCAAATGACTCTCACATATTACCTCGTTTACTCTTTGTATGGTAATCCCATGAGACAGGTTAAATCCCTTGGTGAAGTTTGATAGCTTGCAGAGAGTAGTTAGAACTTGAACCTGGGTCTGCCATCTCCAAAGCCCATGCTCTTACCTACCTACCTATACAGTCTCTTCCAGGGGAATCACTCAGTCACTCACTGATTCTACACACTCTGTGAGAGCCACTGTTCCAGGGGGATTCAGTAGTGAACTAAACAAAGTCCTCGACCTCGGGACTTCCTAGTGGGGAGACAGATAGTAAGTTTATAATATAGTACCAGGCAGCAGTAAGTTCTATGGAGAAAGATGAAGCAGAGAAGATAAAGGTTGGCTAGGATCCTGTTTTAGATAGAATGGCGGGAGAAAGCCTCGTGTCTGAGTAGATGAAGTGAGTGATGCTGCCATGGAGATTTGTGGAGAGTAAACTCTCCAGGCAGAGAAGCAGCAGTACAAAGACCCTACCACCGGGACATGACTTGTGAGTTTGGAGAACTGCACAGCAGTCATTAGGGCTGACTCACAGTCTATGAATCAGCCCAAGCATATTCTGGGGAGCGAGTAGTTAGAGCTTAGACACAGGTGAGCACTGAGTAGCCACAGGCGGGCAACACTGGTGGAGGTGACATCATCTCTATGCTTCTAAGGAGGAAAGAGGGCTAAATTCCCATCACCTGATTCTCCTGTAGCTGGAGCTTAGGCCATAGCATTAAAACTCTAGCCCTCTATGCTATAGAGGAAAACTCATGCAAATACATTTCTGGACTCAGAGGGAAGAATTTTGATACATGGATCATTCAGCCATATTCATTACTCACCTTCTCCTGAGGAGAAGCAATGTCTGCTCCATATATCACTGGGAAATAAAATAGACAAAACATACAGAACTTATTTGACTGGAATTATCATGCAGAATTGGGAAAATATTCCATTTCACAGTCCAAAATGATGAAACTATTCATCACTTTAGAGGACAAACACATCTATCCAGAGACCAGCTGTTTCCTGATGTTATTTAAATTTGAAAATTCCACATGTTCTGCTAGAGGAAGGAATCTAGCTTCTTATCTGTTCTTGCAAATGTGTCTTTTTAAATTTGATTTGGATTCAATTAATTTATTATACATTATTAAGAACCAAAATGTTCTCACAGACCAATTTTCAAGAGTATAGTAATATTGTATACTATATCATTGCTTGGTTGAAGTTATATGAAGCAAATGAACTGAATAATACAGTGTATATCAGATAGAAGAGATGTGAAGCACCTAGAGAGCTTTTATTGTTCCAATGTAATAACCCATGAAACTTATGCAAGAAAAAGCTAGTCAGCTTTAGAATATTCCAGCTTCAGGATTAAATTCATTCCATATACTCTAGCAGGGAGGAGGGAGGTTCTTAACAGCTGGGACCTGTACTAGTGAAATACTCTATAAACTATGAGCGATGGAAGATGCCTCCTGAGGACATGGGGTAACTGGGGACAAGGAACAGTCACAGTGTTAGGATCTTTTCATTTCTGTGATGTAAACCCACCTTCATCATCCCAAATATTTAGTGGATCCTGTTATATACACAAATGCCTTGTGTGGATACTGTGCATATGTGAGCTTGTGTCCTGTGGGAATTGAGAGGCCGAGTTCCATGTCTGGGTTAATGTGATACAGAATAGGGATGGCACATGCCACATGGCAAGATAATCTGTCAATTAAACTCATCAATGGAAGCAGCACTTAGAGCCAGAAATAACAATGAGAACGAAAGTACCCTGGGAATTCCCAGTTGTGCCAGGGGCAGGCACTGGATTATCACTGAAGGAAATATGAAATGGGAATTTGAACCACCTTAAAAGGCAAGGATACTCTTCTGACATCTGGGTTATCTGTCAGTGAAAATCTGGAATTGAATGAGTTCTCCTGTATTTATCACATTGTTTTTGAAGCATGTGATTGTAGTTAAGGTGTAAAAGGGAGAAGTTAAGATTTCTTACCCCTTGGTAACAACTAGGGCCTTGGAATGAATGTCCGGATGTTATCCAGTTATTGCTGGTCTAGACATTAGTAAAGACTTCACTGGATTTTGAATTTTGCAATATTTCTTGATTTCTACTGTCCAGAATAAGTTCTTCACAGGACTGGGTCAGAGGTTCTGAATCAATACACAAGCGTTATTGAAGTTTCTGCCCATTGTGACTATAGATACCAAAAGAAAACACTTGCAGGAAACATCATCAGGCTAGGGGGTTTCTTGAGTCTCCCTGGTTCCTGGTTCTTCACAGGAGACAGACCTGTGTTGATGCAGTGGCAATCTGCATGACCACAGTTAGTTCTCTCAGATCAGCAGAAGCCCCAAGTAGAGGCTTATAAAACTACTCATAAACCTCACTACCCTAAAGCTCTATCATAATCTTTATAAAGCTGGAAGAAAAAAAGGCCTTTACCAAGTTATATCACTTGGATAAAGATCATATTCCAAGTACAATTCTTGGTGTGCCATATCACCGTTTTGCTTCATTGACCACAGGTTACCCAGTGATTACTAGACATGATATGCATAGATGCATAGCAATTATTTCTGGAGGCAAGCCTGTGACATATGCAATTAGTTCAATACTTAGGAGTGGCAGGGCCTGGTAGGACCAGCCAAGGCCTCCCACAGAGGTCTATTTAACAATTGGTTGACTAGGATATACAGGATCTGCGATATCATGCTAGCATGTTAGAAGTTGTTTTCCTAAGGGTCACAGGTGGCTATATATAGAATAACGCCATCAGCCAGAGAAGGACTTCCTGATTGCATATATAGGATACGCTTATATTTACAGGAGGAGTAACTTCCTATTTTCATTTCCATTCTCAGGGAAAGTGATTTGGTCTAGATAGAGTATGATCCCAGGACCACTTGTTTTGCAGGAAGAGAAACAACTCAATACAGTTTCAGTAAAATCTGAGCTTAATTGAAAGAATACTGGAATAGCTCAGAGAATTGAAGGGTGGTTCTCAGGAACTATAGCAATGCTGGAGACCTTCATGACTGGAACCAGGCACTCAAACTCTAGACAGCATGCTCTTCTGAATCTTACTTCTGTTTTCCTCTGCATGTTGGTTGTATTCTATTTTACTACAAGAAATTTCTTTTTTTTTTTTTTTTTTGACTGAGTTTTGTTATGTTGCCCAGGCTGGAGTGCAGTGGCACAATTAAGGCTCACTGCAGCCTTGATCTCCCGGGCTCAAGTGATCCTCCCACCTGAGCCTCCTGAGTAGCTGGGACTACAGGTACACACCACCAGGCCTGGCTAATTTTTAAATATTTTTAATAGAAATAATATATGTATATGTTTTTTGAGATAGAGTTTCACTCTTGTTGCCCAGGCTGGATTGCAATGGCGCAATCTCAGCTCACTGCAACCTCCACCTCTTGGGTTCAAGGAATTCTCTTGCCTCAGCCTCCTGAATAGCTGGGATTACAGGCATGCGCCACCACGTCCAGCTGATTCTCTGTATTTTTAGTCGAGATGGGGTTTGTCCATTTTGGTCAGGCTGGTCTCGAACTCCTGACCTCAGGTGATCCACCCACCTTAGCCTCCCAAAGTGCTGGGATTACAGGTGTGAGCCACCACGAGCAGCAAGATGATATTTAGTAGAGATGATCTGCTATGTTGCCCAGGTTGGTTCAAACTCCAGAAGGTTTACTTTGTAGTAGAAAACAAGATTTTCCCAATCCTAGGCTTTCTTCATCCCTAGAGGAAAAGAAGCTTCCTTCATCCAATGTTAGGTCTAAAAAAAAAAATCTGGAGCAGGCCTCTGATTGGCCAGATTTAAATCATGTTTCCAACCCTTGGATGAATTGCTATAGATAAGAATGTGAAGTACCATGATTGGCTGGTCATGTATCCATTTCTCAGAGTAAAGGCGGTGGGGGAGATTCTATTACCATAAGAAGGGTATAAGATCACTGTGTGCCAGGCAGCTGTATGAATTTGTATGGTACATCTATTGGCATTTTCCCACTGTCTCCCTTACCCTTATGGAAAGCATTAAGAAGAGGAAGACTGTCCATGAAGCTGGCCCTTGGGGCAAATGATTCCTTTGTTTGGCAAGATACTATGGTAGGCTTTATTTCTGAAGCACTGGTAGGGCTCTGGAAATTGTTTTGTTTGCAAATGAAAAAAAGAAACCAAAACTTCCTGGCTTTATCTTGTAAAATTCTAGTTCCATTGCGGGCAGGGGAATTTAGGCAGATAGCCTTACATTTAAAAACAGTTTATCTTCTCTAATATAGATCAGAGTATACTATGTTTGGAAAGTATTGTTTTTACTGGAAAAGGTATATGGGATGTATTTAGTTCAACAGTTATGGAGAAAACTGCAAGAATGATGAGGAAGCATAGGTTTAAGTTGGACGGTCTTAAGTTGGACTGTCACAAAGATTTCAAAAGAGAGATTAAACTTGTGGTGCAAAGCCCACGTTGGCTGTCCTATGAGTCTCCTCATTAAAAACTAAACTAAACTAAAGAAGGAACACCTTATTTAGTTTTGGGTGGGATATATACAGTAGGAATAAGTATTTACATTTGGAGAGCTGAAGAACTAAGCATTTTTAAAAGGGGCAAGAGAAGAGTGGGCTTTTAAGCAAGAGAGCAAGGTTAGGAACTAGAATATTTCCACAGGAAGACACGTGTAAAGGACTTTTAGCTTTTTTTCCCCCTTGGGCTGTGAGATTTGTCATATTTGTCACGCAATTTTAAATTTTTTCTCCTTACAAATCCCTCTAACTTTCACCAACCCTTTAATTAAGTCTATTAGATATGCACAAGTTCTATGCTGGTGGTATTGTGGGGAATTAAAGAGAAGAGGAACAAAAAGATGCGTGATCCTGTATCCTTTCATAGAGATCATCATGATAGCATGAGAAAAGGAATCCCAGATCATCCAGGTGGCACCAGGACAGAGGATAAGGGCAGAGCTGAAGGCAATGGAGAAGAACAAGTGACTCATAGAAGCAGCTGCAAAGAGGGTGATTCAGGAGCAGACTGGGGGACAAACATCCTCTTTATCAAATATTCTAGAGGAAGGTGACTTTCAGAGGTTGAGAAATGGGAATGGTGGGGGGAAGATAAACATTGATTTTATTCTCTACATTTAGACCCTTTTATTTTCCCCTCTCTTCCTCAAAATTTATTACATTAACTTTTCCTTCCAAGATGGATCAAATATGCTTTGCTTATACAAGTTTTTAGAGTTCATTTTATTCAATCATGAATTTTTATTCATTATATGTCTGTCATCCCTATTAGACTGAAAAGACAATGGTCATCACCTGCATATAGGGAGGACGGTAACTGAGATAGTGCTTTGCATATTGTTGGTGCTTAATAAATGTTTTTTTGTTTGTTCGTTTGTTTTTTGAGACAGAGTCTCACTCCGTCACCAGGCGCCAGGCTGGAGTGCAGTGGCGCAACCTTGGCTCACTGCAACCTCCGCCTCCTGGGTTCAAGCAATTCTCCTGCCTCAGCCTCCTAAGTAGCTCAGACTACAGGCGCATGTCACCACGCCCAGCTAATTTTTCTGTATTTTTAGTAGAGATGGGGTTTCACCATGTTGACCAGGATGATCTCGATCTCTTGACCTCGTGATCAGCCTGCCTGGGCCTCCCAAAGTGCTGGGATTACAGGCATGAGCCACCACGCCCGGCCTAATAAATAGTTTTAAATTGATTTGAAAATGGTTTACTTAGTTGACTTCCTTTTTTGCAATAGCCATCTTAGTCCCATCGGCACTTCATTTTCTCCTTTAAATTGCCATATTATCTAGAATATTTTAATAACTTTCATCATTTTGAAATGATGCCAAATTAAACTAATTTTTCACTAAGCTTCTCAAGGAAGCAAAATCACAAATAGTTCAGGTATCATAAAATCAAAAGTATACATTGTCTTCCCATAAAGGGAAGAACCACACTGAGGTATTTGCTCTTAAGAAAAGTTCTTGATGCTTTTAGGATAAGCTCAACTTCCACTTAGGAAGTTGGGCTGTTTGGGGAAGAGAGTAATTGTTGACTGAGAGGGAGTCAGATTTTCTAGTGATCCAATTCCAAGAGTCAGCTATTGACAAATCGTTACTTTAAAATTTTTCTGCTTGACAAACAATCTCTAACTCCAACCTTCTTTAATCACTACATGTGCCTGTGGATGCAACAGGTATTACATAAAGAGAGAATCTTAAAAACAAACCCAAGTTTTTTGCATTATACCAACCTTCTCCAAACAATTCCATTTTTTTGTCTTAAAATGAATAATTGAACATAACTTTGAACCCTGGAACGTGCCTGCGATATGAGAAATGAAAATGATAGAATACAGAATAACATATACACGGTGATGGCAGCCATTTAAAATATTTATACCCATGAAAAATAATACTGCAAAAATAGCATAATTGTGTCGGAGAAAAGCAGAAAGAAGAAAGAAGCTGTATTACTTTGGGCAAACGTGATCTTTCCATAATACAGATAGCTGAAAATACAGTGGCTTAAAGGGCAAAAGTGTTTGTTTTCCTCCATATTAGTCCAGGGCAGGGAGGAAGGCAACTCTGCTCCATGTGGCCACCCAGGGACCCAGGGGCCCAGGCTCCTTCTGTTTTGTTTCCATGCCATTCCTTAGGGCATTGTCCTCATCTGCTGGGTTGCAGTCATTCCTGTGCTCAGCTCAAAGAAAGTGGACGCAGTGTGGGGGAGTTTGTGCAATATCCTAGGGTCCATACTGGGAAGCAACACTCCTATTTCTTCTCTTGTTCCTTTGATGAATATTGTCTTGTGGGTACACCTAACTGCAAAGAAGCCTGGAAAATGCAGTCTAGTTGGGTTATCTTGTTCCTGGAGCAAAGCAGGAAATGGATTTTGGCTGATAGTCTCTGTTGTTATAGCTGCCAGTCACTGAGAAATATGCTTGGTGATTTACAAATACTGTCTCATTTAATCCACACAGCTTCATGTCCAAGATATCCTTGTTGTAATAGTTACCAAACAGATGATCCTTGCATTACATCTGTTTTTCAGCATAATGGCATTCTGAATATTTATTATCTTAAAATATTTTAATGTTGTTATATAGTAGTTCCAACTTACAGAATTCATATTTCATAATCTCTAAAGCTCCTTTTGGCTCCAAAATATCACTTATTTATTACCTACAGAAAAGAAAACAGGGTTTTATGGATCATTGACTGGAATTGAGGTATGGGAGGGGGTGGGACTCTCTAGGAAACTGTGAGATGAAAAGAATGAAGAACTATTGATTTATGTATTATGACTTTTATAGCCCACATTTTTATGTTTCATATTTCATCTCCATCAATATATAGTTTCTAAAGTACATTTGTTTTTTCATATTTAAAAAAATTCAGTACATTATCATATCAGAAATATGATTAGGATCAGAATTCTGTGGCTTTATTAAACATATGAATGTTTTCTCCATGTTCTGGTCTAATCCATTCTGCATATTGCTGCAAGAGAGATCTTTTCTAAAGCAAACTTGATCATGGAACTGTCTGACTCACAAGATTTCTATGACTTTTCAACACTTTCAAAATATGGACCACCTTTCATTTGGTTTCACATTCCCTACCTCCTAGCCCACCATATCAAACTCCACGCAGGTCTCCACATACGCCATACGCTCTCTTCCTCCTGGGTCTTTACATATGCTATTGCCTCTCACTTGGCTAACTCCTAGCATACCGCCAGGTCTTTCAACTTGACTGTCCCAAAAAGAGTTAATTTCCCTGTCTGTGTGCTTCCCTAATGCCCTGTCCTTAAGCCTACTTCAGCACTTATTACATTGTCTTAAGATTTTCTGTTAATTTGTCTACCTCTGTATTTTTTTTTTTTTTGAGACGGAGTCTTGCTGTGTCACTCAGGCGGGAGTGCAGTAGCACAGTCTCGGCTCACTGCAACCTCCACCTCCCAAGTTCAAGCGATTCTCCTGCCTTAGCCTCCCGAGTAGCTGGGATTAGAAGTGTGCCTCACCATGCCCAGCTAATTTTTTTATTTTTAGTAGAGATCACGTTTCACCATGTTGGCCAGGCTAGTCTCAAACTCCTGACCTCAGGTGATATGCCCGCCTCAGCCTCCCAAAGTGCTGGGATTACAGGCGTGAGCCACGGCATCTGGCTATCTCTGTATCTTAACTGTAGTCCACTAGAAGGTAAAAATCATGTTTTATTTGTTTGGTCTTCGGTGCTTGCCATTAGTCTGACATGAGATAGGCACTCAATAAATGTTTTTTGAAGAAAGGAAGGAAGAATGGAAAGTTATGACTTATCATTTAACCTTCATCTTTCTTAAGAAGTGATGGAACTGTCTATTGACTCTGGTGTTACTCTGATGTCAGCCCTTCTTGAGCCTGCAAGAAGCAAAGCGAACAATTCAGGGCTCTCTGACTAACAGAGATGATGGAAGCAATTCTTTATCCTCACTGCTGGAGCTGGAAATAAGCTGAATGAATCATGCTTATGTTCCTGGTATGGATGCCATGAAAATGGTCTGAGAACTCCTAGCAACTCTCTCAAAATTAAGACGAATTTCAGTGTTGGCTGCCTAACATGTTTTCTGGCACATATATTTCCAAGCTCCACACCTGGCAGAAAGATGGTATCATAAAATTAAACATGATTGTCTTGGACAAGAAAACTGTGCTTCTGGTAATACAAGCACAAAAGCTACATTCATATTCTCATTCACTGAGGTATGTAGGGGTGACTAACAAAGATATATCTGAGATGGGTGTGAGTCCAGGGCAGGGTTAGGGCCTAAATTTGGCTGCTGAATGCATGTCCACTGACCTTTTCAGTATCTGGCAAACTTTATTTTAAAAACAGGGGTTGATCTTTAAATTATGACTAGAAAAATCTTAGCTGAGCAGCAGTCCCTCCCAAACCTCCTCCCACTCCCAAATAAGAGAACAATAATCTCTGTCTTTAAAAAGTTACAAGCTATCCTCTAAATAGGTAGGATCCACATGGAAGATCATTTTAAAATTTCCAGAGCCCTCACTTAGAAGTTACATATCAGTAAGGAATTAAGTTCTGTTGTTAATACAGAAAACCCTGAATACATAGAGGCTTAAACAAATTGGGATCTTTGTGTTTCTCTGGTCGTAATTTCAAAGGTAGAAAATCCAGCTGGTAAAGCAACTTTAGAATGCCATCAGGGACAGTTTTGAGTTGAATTGTGCCATTCAATTTAAAAGATAAGTCAAAGTCCTAAGCCCTGGTACCTGTGAATTTGATCTTTTTGAAAATACGGTCTTTGTAGATGTAACCAAGTTAAGATGAGGTTATTAGGGTGGGCTCTAATCCAACATAATTGGTGTCCTTATAAGAGGACAGAAGTTAGATAGAGTCACTCAGGAAGATGGGCATCTGAAGATGGAAGAAGAGATTTAAGTTACACTCTAGCAAACCCAGGAAGGGATTACTTTCTAAGGGGCAAAGAAGGATTCTCCCCCAGAGACTTCAGAGGATGCCTGATTCTACCAACACCTTGATCTCAGATTTCCGGCCTCCAGAACTTGAGAGAACAGATCTCTGTTGTTTTAAGCCACCCAATTTTTGGAGCTTTGTTCTGAAAGCCATGGGAAAGAAATACAAGGATGTAGGATCCTTCCATTTTTCATCTCAGCTGAGCTCTCTTTGCCTTGTACTCACGTGACAGCTGCTCCACTTTCAGCATCTTGTTTAAGTCCCATGTAGGAAGAAAAGAAAGGAAAATGAACAAAAGGTACCCACCAGTGAGGTCTACCTTCTTTATTGTCCTGAAAATTGGCATTTTATTTGAAAAGAGAATAAAAATTATTTACATTAATATTCCTACGTGTTTTTAAAAATCTTTTTAATTAACTATTTGTTAGAGCAATCTTAGTTTCACCATGAAACTGAGCAGAAAATACAGAGTTCCCATATACTCCCTGCCCACACATGCATAACCTCTCCTGCTATCAATATCCCACATCAGAGTGGTACATTTGTTACAACGGATGAACCTGCATTGACACATCACTATCACCCAAAGTCCATAGTTTACCTTGGACTATAGGTAAACTATGGGTTCACTCTTGGTGTTGTACATTCTGTGGGTTTTGACAAATGTATATGACATGCACATATCATTATAGCATGAATCTTACAGAATAGTTTCACTGCCCTAAAAATCCTCTGTACTCTGCCTATTCATCTCTTCTACCTCCAGCCACATCCCTAGAAACCACTAATTTTTTACTGTCTCTGTGGCTTTGCCTCTTCCAGAATGTCCTATAGTTGGAATTATACAGTGTGTAGCCTTTTGATACTGTTTGGCTTTGTGTCCCCATGCAAATCTCATCTCAAACTGTAATCCCCAGGAGTTGAGGGAGGGAACTGGTGGAGGTGATTAGATCATGGAGGCAGTTTCCCCCATCCTGTTCTCATGATTGTGAATTAGTTCTCAGAAGATCTGATGGTTTTATAAGGGAGGTTTCGCTGCTCTCTTTTGCATTTGCTCTCTTGCCTGGTGCCATGTAAGACATGCCTGCTTCCCCTTCGACCATGATTGTAAGTTTCCTAAGGCCTCCCCAGCCATGCAGAGCTGTGAGTCAATTAAATTTCTTTCCGTTATAAATTACCCAGTCTCAGGTAGTATCTTTATAGCAGTGTGAAAATAGACAGTGTGAAAAGTGTGAATACACCTTTTCAGATTAGCACCTTTTACTTAATAACATGTACTTAAGGTTCCTCCATGTCTTTTCATAGCTTGATAGATCATTTATTTTTAGTGCTGAATAAGAGTCCATTCTATCAATGCACCACAGCTGGTTTATCCATTCACCTACTGAAGGAAATCTTGGTTGCTTCTGAGTTTTGACAATTATGAATTAAGCTTCTGTAAACACATGTGTGCAGGTTTTAGTGTGGACATAGGTTTTCAGATCATATGGATAAATACTAAGGAGTGTGATTGCTAGATCAGATAGTAAAAGTATGTTTAGTTTTGTAAGAAATGGACAAACTGTCTTTCAAAGAGACTGTACCCATTCGCATCCCCAGCAACAAGGAAAGAGTAACTGTTGTTCCACATCCTCCCCAGGATTTGGGGTTTCAGTGCTTTGGATTTGGGCCATTTTAATACACATACAGTAGTATTTCATTGCTTTGGTTTGCAATTCTTTAATGACATACTATGGGAAGCATCATTTCATATGCCTATTTGCCATATCTTCTTTGGCAAAGTGTCTTTTCAGTCTTTTGCCCATTTTTACATCAAGTTGTTAATTTTCTTATTGTTGTGCTTCAAGAGTTCTTAGTATATTTTGGATAACAGTGCTTTATCAGATATGTCTTTTGCAAGTATGTTCTCCCTGTCTGTAACTTATCTTCTCGTTCTCTTGGGAGTCTAATTTCTTTTAAAAAGCTTTACTAGAGGCCTCAATCAATAACTACTACTTCCATCTCATGATCACCCCATGAGCAAGAATGTCTGAAAATGCAATGTTTTGGCTAAACACACTGGAGGCACACATTAAATCATGGCAAGATGGAGAGAATAGATATTGAATGGGGTATTATTTTTATTTGGGCTGGCATAACAAAATACCAGGGGATGGGTAGCTTACCAGCAATAGAAATGTATTTCTTAAAGTTCTGGAGGGTGGTTAAGTCCAAGATCAAGAGAATGGCAGACTTGGTGTCTGGTGGGGGCTTGCCGTCACAGATGGTGTCTTCTAGCTATGTCCTTTCATAGTGGAAGGGGCAAACTAGCTATCTGGGGTCTCTTTTGTAAGGTTAGAAATTACAGTCATGAAGGCTCCACCCTCATAACCTAATCATCTCCCAAAGGTGACACCATCCTCCTAACATCATCACATTGATTAATATGTTTCAACATATGAATTCTGAGGGGATACAAACACACAGACCACATCAAGTGGGCATTAATAGTGTTTGTCACAGAAACCCTTTTACCTAGGGGCTTGTAAATAATTTTATGACAGAGTAGAACTAAGATTCTAAATGAATAGAATCTCATGTGCTTTTTTCTAAAATTTTAAATATTCTAGAAACTAAAATCTAAAAGGGCAATTACAGGCTGTCTAATCAAACTCTCTTATTTTATACATAGGGAATAATTCTCCAAAATGTGTAAGCAGTGTAATCAGAGTTTACAAAGCTAGTTGGTATCAGAGCCCTTGACTCTCATAGATGAGCTTTTGCCATTGCACCTGTTTTAGTGTGCAGTTCATTTTTAAAAAGCAATATTCTAATAATTTCTTTAACAAGATAAGAAAAGCACAATTTCTTTAGAAGGTAATATCTTAATAAACTCTTTACCAAGCTACAGAAAGCATGCAAAGAGTCTACTAGACACGAAAAAAACCCTCACCCAAATAGCTAAGTGTAGCATCCATTCACTTTGCTTCTTATATCTTATTTCTAAGCTTGAGGCAGAAATGAAAGGTTTGATAAGAGCTACAACCTAGATGACCTATATTTGGGTAAAAAAAAATTATAATAAACTCTTTGTTTACTCAACTTTGTTGATTCCATGACTAGATTCCTAGACCAAGAAATATAAGAAGTAAAAATTTAGCTGATTTTAGACCTCCAAAAAGAGTAAGGAAAACAATGTAGTCATATCTTTCCAAAAAACTATTTGTTAAAGTCTTGAAGGTTGAAAAGCATCACGGAAGACATCTTGAATTAATGTATGTCCTTGAAATTGGTCCCTGAGTGTTAGAGGTTCAAATGATTTTATGATTTACATGATTTACATATAAAAAGTGTAACTGCAAAGTTAATGGAGCTACACTGGATGGCATGAAGTTTTATATAAAATAAAATATATTTAGCATTCGGGTAAGAGATAATGTACCTATTTCATTAATAAAAGTTACTCCCACAATATAAACAGCAGCATATAATGAGATCTAATTCACTCACCAACAATACCAAGATATAAATCTATTGGTTAGGTTAGGAGGATGGGCCTTTATTGCAAATCAGATGTTAATAGTAGCTTATGGTTTCTTAAAATGTAGGCACTGTTTTTGAACTGATCTAAGGAAACTTGCATGGAAAATCTTGCTTCATAATGATATAAACTGTAATGCCTAGGGGTCCTATTCTCTGAGTCATTCTAATTTTGGTTTATATCCTGCTGAATTAAGCATTGCCTCAGAAGAACAAGTCATGGGGCAATGAGCAGCAGATGAACACAGGGACACTGGGGAGCAAGTAACCAGCAGCTCATCCTGAGGCTCGCCTGCTGTACAAGCTTCCACATACCTGCCAGGGAAATTTTAAAATGTTGATTGTATTTATGAGTACATTTCAATGGTTTGACATTTAAAGATATAAAAGGGGAGGCAGGGAAGAATCTCCCTCCTATTCCTGCTCTCAGCCTTCTCTTTCTTTCTTTCTGTCTTTTTTTTTTTTGATAGAGTCTCACTCTGTCACCCAGTCTGGAGTGCAGTGCCATGATCTTGGCTCACTGCAACCTCTACCTCCTGGGTTCAAATGATTCTCATGCCTCAGCTTCCCAAGTAGCTGGAACTACAGGCATGAGCCACCATGCCCAGCTAGTCACCCCTTTCTTAAGGCAACTAATGTTATAAATTTTTAATGTACAATCATAACATTGTATTTATGGATGTATGTGTCTATTCATGATTTGTTATTCAACTTATTTAGATAACAAATATAATTGGTATCAATGAAAGGTGAAGAGAATTTTCCACTTGACAGAGGCCAAAAATTTTGGAGTTATCCTTCCTTCCTACATTCCTTCTTCCTTTGCTTCCTTCCTTCTTTTTATGCCCGATCTCAATGCATACCCAATACAATTGACCTTCCTTTCAAAATATATGTAGATTTCAAATATTTCTCACCACTTCCACCTATGCCATCCTGGCCCCAGACACCAACCTCTCTCACCTGGACTATGTCAACAGCTTTTTCGTGCTTCTCCCTGCTTCCTTCCTTTTCCCCTTTAAAACTAGAGTGATCCTAACGCAATCCAAGTCAGATCACATCACCCCTCTACTCAGAACTTGCCAATGGCTTCCTGTTTTACTTAGAGAAAATGTGAAATTCTTACAATGGGCCACACTCCCTTTATCATGTGTCCCTACGTCTCCTTGATCTTACCCACCAATTCTCTCATCCTCACTCATTTCCCAGCCACACTGTCCTCCCTGCTTTCCTTAAACTTACCAGCCTTACTCCCATCCCACCAGCTGTTCAGCTGTTTCCTCTGTCTACAGCCCTCCTTCCCAGACACCTATGTGGCTTGTCCCTCACCCCCTTCATCTACTTGTTCAAATGGCACCTTCTAGGCAAGACCTCCCTAACCACCCTGCTTACAATGTCAGCCTCCACCCCAGCCCCTGTATTTCCCATCCACTTTGCCTGGGCTTGCTTTTCTTCATAGCGTTTGATGCCTACTGAAGTACTGTGATTTACTTGCTGGTTTTGTTTATTTGCTGTCTCCCTTCATTCGAATGTGATAACTATGAAGGGAGAGATCTTTGTCCATGTGGTTCACAGCTGTGTCCTCGGTGCTCAGAACCATGCCCAGTCAGCATATGTTAAGTGAATAAATTTCAGACACTCTAGGAAACCTTTCTACTTTCTTTTGCATATAACATTGTTTCTAAATTCTACCTGCCTAGACCACATATAGAACAAAGTTGACAGTACTCGAAAGCTGGCTGTTATCATTCTATCCCTACGTATTCTCATTCTTGAGAGAAAAGTGCATCTGCTTTATTTATGAGGCACAGAGGGTCATTGCTCTGGAATTATGACCACTGAAGAGGTGTTATGGGTTGCATTGTGTCCCCTCAAAATCCATATGTTGAAGTTCCAACCCTCAGCACCTCAGAATGTGACCTTATTTGGAAGAAGGTTATTGCAGATGTAATTAATTAAGATGAGGTCATACTAGAGAAGGGTGGGTTCCTAATCCTGTATGACTGGTGTCCTTACAAAAACAGAAAATTCAACACAGACATACACACAGAGAACTCCATGTGAAAATAAAGACAGAAATCTGCAAACCAAGGAATGCCAAAGACTGCCAGAAATTACCAGAAGCTAGAAAAGGGGCATGAACAGTTTCTCCTTCATAGCCATTAGGAGGAACCAGGCGTGCTGACACCTTGACCACAGACTATCAGCCTCCAAAACCATGAGGCAATGAATTTCTGTTGTTTTAGCCACCTGGTTTATGGTAGCTTATTATGGCAGCCCTAAGAAACTAATATAGGACCTATGGAACCTTGGTATCTATTCGTTTTTGTTTATGAGTGGTTCACATAATTGGTGCAGAATACCACTCAACAAACATATATTGAATGAGCAGTGGGGAAAGTTCGCCATGATCTGCTTCAAGGAGGACAAGGAAAATGGGAAATAGAAAATCAGCAGTGGACTTTCATTCCCACCAGTGCATTGACCATGTCATTTAATATTCAGCTTCCAGCAAATAGCCTGATTCTGATTCTTAAAAGACACGTTTGTTGAGACAAACTGATTATCGGGCAGGGCAGGCAGCTCTATGCCAAGCAAGAGATGTTAGATGGGAGACTGTGGGGCTGGGGGGCTAGTGCTCCCTGATCCATTCATGAAGTTTAACCAAACATCCTGGTTTCACATTGCCAGGAGTCTCCCTACTGACAGGACACCCAGGTTCTGCATCCATTACTTGAGTTTGCTTTTACTTAGGTAGACAGTATGTGGTTTTTAAAGCAGATTTCTAGGGCTATTGATAGGGACAGATTTATTTTACATTTAAACAGCTGGTTCAACATTCCTTCAAACTCAGATGTGTAATTCTGTTGTTAAATTATTATGTAGCATTTCTAAAAACTTCATTTTCTTAAAGGCTGATGTGAATACAGAAGCTTCAGAAGGAGTGTTTGAAGTCACAATAGGTGTTCCTAATAGATTGCCTTTCTTGGTTATTTTACATTAGAGGAGAAACTAATGCTATTGTTATGGATTAAAATAGTGTGCTTTAAATGTCACTGCTATTAAATATCAAGGATATAGAAAACCAAAATAGTAAGGACAAAGATTTAGGATAAAAGAAATGGGATCCAATATGCTATTTTTGAAATGTGCTTATTCATGTGAGTTCAGAATGCATGTAATTATCTGGACAACTCAAACTTTTTTTCCATCTGAAATACTCTTATTTTTATATTTTTGAGACACTCTTGCTCTGTCATTGGGGCTGCAGTGTAGTGACACAATCTCAGCTCACTGCAACCTCTGCTTCCCAGGTTCAAGCAATTCTTGTGCCTCAGACTCTCAAGAAGCTGCGATTAAAGGTATGTGCCACCATGCCTGGTAAATTTTTGTATTTTTAGTAGAGACAGAGTTTTGCCATGTTAGCCAGTCTGGTCTCGAACTGCTGACCTGAAGTGATCGGCCCACCTCAGCCTCCCAAGTTTCTGGGATTACAGGTGTGAGTCACCGTGCCGGGCCTCCATCTGAAATACTCTTAAAAAGAAATCATGACTTTTAATGCCTGAAATTTAAAAATGTCTCTATCATTCATCTGTGGTTGACTAAAAAGGGCCATAATTCCCTGATTATCTATACCTCGAGAAGTGTGAGGTGTGATTTGTTCACACTCCTCCTCACCTTGTGCTGACCAGTGACTGCTCTGACCACTGAAAGTATGGCAGAAGAAATGTCATGCCAGCCTATCTGGTCCTCTTGAATTCTCAGTTACCATGTGAGAAGTTTGACAGGCCTGCCACCATACATGGAGGGACCCTAGGTAGCCACATAGAGGTTTGAAAAGAGAAAGAGAGATGGAGAGAAAGAGAGAGATGGCCAGCGCTCTTTCCCATCTCTTTCAGCCTCCAGCCATTTGAATTATCCTAGACATCGTCAAGCAGAGACAAGCAGTCCTCACTGTACCCTGTCCAAATTCTGACCCACAAAATAGACATAATAGGCCCAGAGCGAGACATACTACTACCAATAAATAGTTTTAAGCCACCAGTATTTAAGGGAGTTTCTTATATATAAGTAGGTAATTGGGGCATCATCTTTCATGTATAGATAGCTTCAGATGAGATCTTATAACTTCCTAGGTGTTCTCTTTATGACATCTAATAATACCTCCAGGCTTCAGAACTGGAATTTCTCCTTTAGTTATACTATGCTTTCCAGCCCAGCACATACTGATTAATTTCTCATCACTCAGAAATAATCTATTCAAACTATTGATATTATTTACGTGAAACAAAAGGTGCCAAAACACTGTTTTGCATACTTTTTCTCTTGGCATGGCATGGGTATTATGCTCACTAAATTATTTAAAAGAAAGTATGTGCGTCTGATATGAAGATTTTCTTTAATTGATACTAGGAAAAAGTAGACTTTCTCATTAGCATAAAGAGTTTTCCAGTATCTCTTGTAGCAAAATGTTAAAAAAAATTACAGTTGCCTCCCAAGAAATGTAATATAGTATGTGTTGATAAACATGACAAGCAACTGGACTTGTATGGCTACCAGAAATGAGATAATGTGCCTCATAAATGCCTGGCACATATTAAATTCTCAAAAATGCTACTTCTCACCATTTCTCCCTTTTTTTTTTCTTTTTTTTCTTTTTTTTGCTGCTATGTATCATTTAAACCTTTGAAACCACAATTCTGGTTAAAACCATAGTCTATTGCATGTATGTGTTTTAACCATTTGCAATGTGAGTTTTAAAAAGCAACCATTTCTATGGCTAGCAGTTAAAGAGAAATTAGAGGTATAGTATACAGTATTATAGGTAACAGATTTGCAAAGTTCCTCTAGCAATTTACATTTAGTGGGCTTGTGTCAGAAGCTTCCATTGAAGTGAATTCATTTACCTTTTAAAAGAGATGTATTTAACACATGAAATTGAATTTACTTGCAAAATTCACTCTGTATCCCCAGGATCAGTAAGACATATGCAACAGTTGTTTAATGTGCCAAAAGAACAGGGTGTTTGTATTTAGTATAAATTACAGATACATACATGAACATGTGGAAAAAATTCCCTTTAGATGAAGTCAATTGTGCTTTATATGTTTAAGGGTCCTTTTTATTAAATGAGTTTCTTTTGCCTTGACAAAACAAAACAGCAAGGAAATTCTACACAGAAAAAAATTATTATAGTTTAATTTGAATATAAATTGAGTGGTAGAAGAACACCAAATTATTTCATCTCTCCTAAAAGGGTAGAACAGAGGGCTTACTTACACACATACCAAGTTCTTTATGTCTCAGGTAAACAGGAGTTATAGCCCCAGTGTTCAAGTGCATTTACTTTCAATCTCAAAACCACTATAGGCTTCAGCACAACTCATAATAATGTGTGGCCTCTGTCCAAGAGGAAGTTCAAGATTGGCATGCTGGCCAACTTAAGAGCCAGGTATATGCATTAGCAGACTTCATGGGTTTTTGCATAGTATTTCACTCAAATGATTGCTGTAAATCACTCCAAAATTCATACTCAGAAATGACTGTAGGACTTTTAGTAGGAATAAAAAATGTACAGTGGGAATTTACAGTCATTCTGTAAGGCTCCTCAAATTTTGATTCTGCTTTGCAAGGTACATGAACTTGACGCCCCTGGGAACCATTGCTGTGGAGAATGTATCAGGTTTTTAGTACAGAGGTCAGCTTTTCACTTACTTTGTCACTAGCATGCTCAAAGAAAATTTGTTGGGGCATTTCTTCTTATCCCTGAGATAAAAACAGTTGCCCAAGTTTTTTTCTTTTAAATACTTTGACCCAGAGAGAGACGATTCTCATCTGTCTAGAGGTGCTCTCAGAATTGCTCTCGTTTTGTGCAGTACATTTGGATAGAGCTATTTATATTAGTTCTCTGAAGCAAAGCATCATATATAGTGGCAAAGCTGTCTACAAAGTGACACAGGAAACTGGATTGCAGTGGGGGCAGCTGATCTAAATCATTTTTTGTTTCTCATTTTAAAAGCCCCTTTATGAAATCCACAAGCTTTTGCCAAGCTCTTCAAATAGTCTTTTAGCCACCACATGAGTTGAGTTCCTGCCTCTGTACCCTGACTGATTGCTCAGGCAGCTGCGTGGGTGGCTTCAGAGTTGCACTGAAGGCTTTTATGTGGTTTTTTTGGCTAATGGATTATTTCTACTGCCTTGTCCTTTTGGGTAGCATCTCAAATTTGACTGGCTGTGATGAACACATCGTTAGTCATTTGAAAAAAAAATTTGGTGAAAATGCCCTGTGGTGTAAATACAAATTTGTCTTCTTTTCCCAGCCTGGAAAATTTTCTGCCTCAGAAAATTGTAAAGGACTTGGAAGAATTAGATTGTGTCTCATTTTAATGAATAAGAAGCCAACGAAAACATCATCATTTTTGCTGCCTTAAAATCCTTAAAGGTTTCTTGAATCAGAACATAAAAGTAAAAAAGAAGAAAGGAAACTTGTTTGTCTCTGCCATGCTACTAGACTATGACTAGGCATGTAGTTTGCCATAGACTGCTGTAAATAAATGAGTCCTGTTATCACATATTTAATGAGCACCTATTATGTTCCAGGTACTATGCTAGGTAATCTGCTTACAAAAATGAATAAAATCTGTTGCAGGTCAGGTTCTCTGGAGGGCAGAAACTGAGATGGAATTAAGAGTACAAAGATTTTACTGGAGAGCAACCCCTGTGAAAGAGAAGCTGAAGAAGCAAGACTGTGAAGAGGAAATCATCAGAACACGATGAAGACCTTAAAATATTTGTGCTGGCCCAACAGGAAGTTCCAGAGTAATAATCACTGCCCATTGGAGGAGGCCTGCATGGTAAGCAAAGGACTAGGCCCTTACGGCACTGCCACGCTCAGTTGTTGGCTGGGCACCACCCAAAGAAGGGCCTAACCTCTGCTACCTCTGTCTTGCTCAGTCATGAACTAGGGTCTCTCCAAGAAGAATTTGAACATAGCTTGAATGCTGAGGCAAATCCTGAAGAAGCTGACAGTCGCAGGCTGCCAGGTAATCACCTTCTCTATTCTGGTCAGTGAATCTTTTCTCTAAGATATTTGGAAACAGCTAGCTCCTCAAGGGCTCTGATGGACCTAATTTCCTCAGGGATACTTCAGAGAGGTCGGTGTGACGAAATAGAGCCCCTGTCTCTGAGTTGGTCTCAAGGCCACAGCTAGAACTCATCATCTTTCTCCTCCACTATCCATTCTAAATTCTCTTCCCTCTATGTTGGCCTTGGCAGTTTTTCTGAAGAGTAGAACTTCCCATTAAACATAAACTTCTCTGGCTAGGCTTGCTGCATGTTTCCATTAATATGGGCAAAGAGTAGCAAGAGATGCTCAGATTGGATCACCTGAGTGCTACACATATTCCTGTTTGTCTCTATCATACCAGGAAATCTTCTTCCTCATGCATTTTAGGATCAATTATAACAAGCTGATGACTTCTCTTCTTGTGAGGTGATTGGGGGACATAAATATCCCAAAGTGTTTAAGGGGCAGCTGTATCCTGTACTTCAAGGAATCCCTTGCTATTTCCCTGGGCGAGAGCCTGCCCGCTTTAGAAATGAGGGCTTCTCATCCTGCAGACAGCCCAGTCAGGAATCTGCAGAGTACCCCAGTAGATCTTTGGAAATGATCGTAAGTGGGGCCAATTCTACTACTATCCATTGGTTTCAGACCCATGGGAACCTGATGGTACCTGATGATACCTGATGAAAATGTGGTGCCATAGTGAGGTCTCTGATTCAACGAACGTTCTGCTTCCTGAAGGACAGTGCTGCATCTTACAGGGCACTGCTTGTTAGCTAGTGCATCAGCTGCCCCTTCAACAAGTTGCTCAACACTTTAAAACACCAGCAGCTTCTGGGCGATGTGGCTGAAGTATGTGTAATATCACTTGTAAATTGCATAATCATGGGTCCACCTTTTTGCTCTTGTATTACAGTTAAGGTGGGTTCTCTGACTGGATGTTATGTTGTGTGGAATTCTATGTCTGTAGATTAGGCATTCCATAAATTCCCAGGTAATGGTGCTTTCCTGTAGGTGGGAAAGGTAAATTCATATCAGGAATAAGTATTCCTGTGAGAAGAAACTGCTGGCATTTCCAACATGAAAGAATCCCAGTGAAGTCAGTTTGTAGCCAAGTGGCCAGTTGATCTTTTTGAGGAACGCTGCTATGTCTGGGGCTTAACATTTGTTTCTGTTGTTGGCAGGTTAGATATTGGAAGTATTTATAACTAGACGAGCCTTGATGAGTAGCAGTCTCTGCTATTGGGCTCCTGCACAATCTCTATCTCAACTGCCACGGCCACTTTGTGTGTACGTTCTGCCAGCACTGCGGTGGACACATTGATAAAGGCTGGCTAACATAAACTAGGGCCAATCCATGTTGTCCACCTGGTTTACATACTTCACATGCAAGTCCACATATTTATCCCATTCCTCTACCCGAGAATGCCTTACTTTGAAGATTTCAAAGGCTCCCACTTGGCTTTCTCCATCCACTATGATAGTTTTATTCTACAGGCCAGGACCCAGTGGAGCCCAGGGTTCCAGCTGCCAGGTATGTCAATACCTCTGATACATTCATGGACAAGAAAAATATGTCAGGCTTTGGCCAGGACTCCATTTGTTAACTCTCCCCACATGCTCCAACTATAACAGGTAGACCATGATGCTGCTGGAGAATCAATGCCAACTTATACTCTGTGTCCACCAGACCTCACAAAGTGTGTTTATTTCCATTTCCATGTGTATGTAGCCCCTTGAATATAACTGTAGGTTACTTTGGAAAGGGACTGAGGAAATCTTTACAATATATGCTTGCCATGGTATTGCAAGGCCTTTCTTTCTAGGGACCCAGACACTTCTTTAGTCAATGGGTTCTGGATCTCAAAATTGGCTCAAGGACAGGAACTGAACAAATGATCATGAATTTTTGTTTGGACAACCACTCTCAACTTCCTGCTTCTCTAGTCTTTATTTATCCTTACAACAAATATTAAACAGCACCCGTGTTGCTGCTTATTTTACCCCTAGGAACACATGTTCAATTAACCATCTCTGCAACACCCTATAAGTCAAAGGCCTTTGGTTGTCCCTCTGAACTGGTTCCCAATGATTAAGTACCAATACATGGCTATTGGTACTTATCCATTCTATTAAAGAACCCAGCTCTGTAACCATCTTCTGTATCACCAGCCCTGGCACGCAGAAGAGAGCCACCACTGAACATCCTAGTGATACTGGTATCTTTCCCACCAGCACATTCCTGATTATGACATCCAAAACTTGGTCATAAAAAGCTTAGCAACTTCCCCTTGGCCTACCAGCATCTCAGATACCATATTGTGAGGAAGCTCAAACCAGCCCAGGAGGAAAGAGCAAAGAGAGAGGTGACATCTAGGTGTTCTGCCTAAAACATCAGTTGAGGTTCCACTCAGAGGCTGGAGGTGCCTTCACTCAACTCCTAGACATGTGAGTGCAGGCACCTCCAAGGAATTCCAGCCCCTAGCTGTCAAGTCACCTGCAGCCACTAAGTCTTCTCAGCAGAGGCCCCGGACATCATGAAGCAGAGACAAATTGAACCCACTGTTTCTTGTCTAAATTCCTGACTCCCACAAAATCCATGAACAAAATAAGATGGCTGTCTTAATGCCAGGAAGTTTTGGCATGTAATAGTAAACAGAGCAAAAAATTAAACTCACAAATATAAAATATATTCCTCTCTAGCAGCAACAACTAACTAGAAAATATAATGTAAAATAAAATATTTAGAATAGCAATAAAAACTATTAATAAATAGAAACTAGAAATCAGCCTGACAAAGAATGCACAAAACTTTATAGAAAAAAATATTGAACTCTATTAAAAATATTGAACTCATAAAAAGTATATTCAACTAAGTCTGTTTTAAAAAGCAAAAGTAATTTAGCAAAAAAGCCATTGATTTGACTATACACAAATCAGGATTTCTGTTCAAAGAAGTACACATGTTGAAGTTAATGGATACTAGGCTGAGATAAAATATTTGTGAAGTCTAAAATTAACAAGGGTTTAATATCTACACTGTATTGCAAACTTCTATAAATTAGCAGTAGAAGGATAAAAAACAATAAAATACGAGCAAAGTTGGTATATTGGCAATAATGTAAAGTCTGAATGAGGAACAACTTTTTAAGTAAAACTCTCGGGCAGGCACAGTGGCTCACACCTGCAATCCCAGCACTTTGGAAAGCTGAGGTGGGCAGCACTTGAGGTCAGGTGTTCAAGATCAGCCTGGGCAACATGGCAAAATCCTGTCTCTACAAAAAATACAAATATTAGCCAGGTATGGTGGCACACCTGTAGTCCCAGGCTGAGGTGGGAGGACTGCTTCAGGTTGAGGCTGTAGTGAGGTGAGATCACACCACTGCACTGCATCCCGGGTGACAGAGTGAGGCCCTGTCTCAAAAGAAAAAATTAATTAATCAAATAAAGTAAAACTTGCTAATAATTGAAGGAAAAGGCAAACTAAAACCAAGATGAAATACTACTTGTATTAGTCAGTTTCACACTGCTATTAAGATACTGCCTGAGACTAGGTAATTTATAAACAAAAGAGGTTTAATTGACTCACAGTTCTGCATGGCTGGAGAGGCCTCAGGAAACTTACAATTATGGCATAAGGTGAAGAGAAAGCAAGGCATGTCTTACATGGCTGCAGGAGAGAGAGAGAGAGAGAGAGAGAGAATGCAGGGAAAACTGACGCTTTTAAACCGTCAAGTGTCCCAAGAAGTCCCTCACTATCATGAAAACAGCATGGGGGAAACCACTCCCATGATCCAGTCACCTCCCACCAGGTTCCTTCCTTGACATGTGGGGATTACAATTCGAGATTTGTAATCCGAATTACACACAGAGCCAAACCATATCACCACTTTATGCCCAAATGTCAAAAATTAGGAAAATGGATTAAATATAAAATATTAATGAGAATGTGAAAGCATGAGCCTCTTATTCACTAATGAAGGAGTTTAAGCATGGCAGCCATGCTTGCATGGACTTTAGCAGGATTTTTAAAAATTGCCCATCCATATTCCCTATAACTGATGATCTCACTTCTTTTTTTTTTTTTTTTTTTGAGACAGAGTTTCGCTCTTGTTACCCAGGCTGGAGTGCAATGGCACAATCTCGGCTCACCGCAACCTCCGCCTCCCGGGTTCAGGCAATTCTCCTGCCCCAGCCTCCTGAGTCGCTGGGATTACAGGCACGCGCCACCATGCCCAGCTAATTTTTTTGTATTTTTAGTAGAGACGGGGTTTCACCACGTTGACCAGGATGGTCTCGATCTCTTGACCTCGTGATCCACCCGCCTCGGCCTCCCACAGGGGTGGGATTATAGGCTTGAGCCACTGTGCCCGGCCCTCACTTCTGAGTGTAATTCCCCTTTCTCCCTAAAATGATTGCACAGAGATTTAAAGAAATGAATCAATCAGGGTCCAGACCAAAAAAAAAAAAAGTCATGCTAAATATTTCAGTAAATATTTAATACAGGGGTCAAATTAAACAGGTATTGGAAGGATAAAAGAGGTCATAGTGCACACTGGGGTAACTCAGGGATTAATAACTGTGGATAGTAGCTATCACTTTTGGAACTGGGGGAACAAAAGGAAAGAGGTGATATGAACACAACTTAGGGACTTTGAGGAGGGAGCCTTTGGAGTTGGTGCCCAGACCTCTGAGAGGAAGGTGCTACAAGGCTGATGGTACGTGAACCACTGAAAGGGTACAGAGCTGGAGCTCAGACTGCTAAGGGGCACGGCTCATCTGCCATCATCGCTGTGCAGGTGTGATGCTGCTGGTGCTATGTACAATGAATGAAGCTCTAGGCTGCAGCCCTAGCTGCCTGCTGCTGATGGAAGAATGCCAGTAGAGGCTGTTGGCAGGAAGAGCCCCTTTTCCCCACCTCATGTCTTGTGATCTTCTGCCAGTATCTTCTATTGGAAGCACATAACTAGAAGTGAGCTGACAAGGAAGTCTGGGAAGTGCGGTGTGCGGAACTCGGCCTTCAGAAGGGTTGGCTAGAGTCTGAGAGGCAATAAATAAAAGGTTTTCTTCCCAGTATTGTTTACAGTAGCAAGAGATTGCAGCCAAAGTGGTGTCCATTGCTAGGAGAATAATACATAAAATATTGTGGATGCATAGTATGAAATATCATGCAGCCAAGAGAAGCCAGCTGACTCTTGAGCAACACAGGTTTGAACTGTGAGGCCTCACTTATTTGCAAATATTTTTCAATAAATACAGTGGAAAACTATTTTAAGATTTACAACAATCTGAAAAAACTCATAGATGAACCACATAGCCTAGTAATATCAAAGAATTAAGAAAGAGCTATACATGCCATGGATGCATAAAATATATGTAAATACTAGTCTATTCTATCATTTACTAATATAAAATATCCCAAATTTCTCATAAAAAGTTAAAATATACCAAAATGTATACACACAAACACTTAACAGATCATATATGGTGCTGTTGGCAGTTGACAGAAATCTAAAAATTGTAAAGATGCAATGTTAATCATAACTGCACAAAGTAACTGTAGTATGTGCTATACTACTGTAATAACTTCATAGATACCTCCTCTTGCTATTGCAGTGAGCTCAGGTGTTGCCAATACCCATTTAAAATGCTGTGTGATGCTAATCATGTCTGTGTGAGCAGTTCAGCTCTTCAGTAAATCGCATATCATTGTGGTTCTTGCATATTTTTCATCATATTTAGTGCAATACCATAAACCTTGAATAACACTATGGGACGTGTATGAAATACTCCTAAGGATGCTCAATGTGCTCCCAAGAATCAGAGAAAACTCATGATATTACAAGAAACAGTTGAATCGCTTGATATATGCCATGGATTGATCTGCAGTTGCCCACCATTTCAAGATAGATTAGTCCAGCATTAGGACCACTGTAAAAAAAGAAAAAAAAAGAAAATTTGTGCAGGGGTTCCTGAAGCTACACCAGCAGGTGCAAAGAAAACTTATACTTTTTGAAAAATACCTTTTTATCTCATATTGAAAATGCAGTTTTTATGTGAGTGAGGGATTGCTATATGAAAAGCATATGTATAGACTCTAAAATGGTTTGAGAAAAAGAGGTCATTATATGACAACTTAAGGAAAAAGGAAGATGCAGGATATAAAGCCGAAGAATTTAATGCCAGCAAAAGATGGTTTGATAATTTTAGAAAGAGGCTTGGATTTTAAAATGTCAAGCTATTAGGAGAAGCAGCTTCTGTCAACCAAGAGGCAGCAGACAAGTTCCCAGATGCCATTAAGAAAATCACTGAAGAAAAATGATATCTGTCTGAACAGATTTTTAATGCAGATAAAATTGCCCTATTCTAGAAACAAATGCCACAAAGGACATGCATTAGTAAGGAAGAGAAGTGAGCACCGGGATTTAAAGCGGGAAGGGGATAGGCTACCTCTACTGTTGTGTGTAAATGCAGTTAGGTTTATAATCAGAACTGCCCTTATCTATAAAGCTGCTAACCCTTGAGCCTTGAAGGGAAAAAATAAACACCAGCTGCCAGTCTTTTGGTTGTATAACAAGAAGGTCCAGACAATGAGAACCCTTTTTCTGGATTGGTTCCATCATTGCTTTGTCCCTGAAGTCAGGAAGTAACTTGCCAGTAGGGGACTGCCTTTTAAAATTCTTTTGATATTGGACAATGTCCCTGGCCACCCCATGAATTCAACACTGAAGGTAAAGAAGTAGTCTACTAGCCCCCAAACACAACGTCTCTAATTTACCCTCTAGATCGGGGTCATAAGGACCTTTAAGGCTCATTAGGCAAGGTACTCTATGGAAAGGGTTGCCAACACTGTGAAAGAAAACCCCGATAGAGTAACATGAAAGTCTGGAAGGATTACACCACTAACGATACCAGCATTGCTCTAGGAAAAGCTGTGAAAGCCATCAAGCCCAAAACAACACATTCCTGCCAGAGAAGACGTGTCCAGATGTGGTGCATGACTTCATAGGATTTGCAACAGAGCCAATCAAGAAAATCATGAAAGAGACTGTGGATATGAAAAAAAAAAAAGGTGGGGGGTGGGCAGTGTGAAGGGTTTCAAGATATGGATCTTGAAGAAATTTAACAGCTAACAGATATCACATCAGAGGAATTAACAGAAGATGATTTGATGTAGATGAGTGCTTCCGAACCAGTGCCTGACGATGAGGAAGAAGATGTAGAAGCAGGGCCAGGAAATAAACTGACTTTAGACAATCTGGCAGCAGGTTTCTGATGACTCAAAACTGCTTTTGACTTCTTTTACAACGTGAATCTTTCTATAATAGAGACACTGAAACTAAAGCAAACAGTGGAAGAAGCAATGGTATTATGGAAACATTTAGAAAAATGAAAAAGCAAAAATGTCAGGCAGGAATTATCATGTATTTCTGTAAAGTTACACCACGTGTGCATGCTTCTCCTGCCTCCCCTTCCATCTCTGCCACCCATGAGTTAGCAAGACCACCCCCTCCTCTTCCTTTTCTTCATCAGCATACTCAGTGTGAAGACAATGAGAATAAAGATCTTTATGATGACCCATTTCTACTTAATGAAGAGTAAATATATTTTCTCTTCCTTACGACTTTTCTAATGACATTTGTCTTTTCTCTAGCTTACTTTGTTATAAGAATACAGAATATAGTATATATAAAATACAAGCTATTTGTCAATCAACTATTTGTGTTAACAGTAGGCTATTAGTAGTTAAGTTTTGTGGGAGTCAAAGTTATACACAAATTTTCAACTGCATGGAGGGAAATCAGGTCCCTAACTCTCACATTGTTCAATGATCAATTGTACATGTAAGAAACATGGATGTCTTAGATCACTTCATGTTGCTATAACAGAATATTTGAGACTGAGTAATTTACAAAGAAAAGAGGTATATTTAGCTCACAGTTATGCTGTCTGGGAAGTTCCAAGGGCACGGCACCAGCATCTGCTCAGCTTCTGGTAAGGGCTTTGTGCTGCATTGCAAAGTGCTGGAAGGTCAGAGGGGAAGCTAATATGTGCAAAAAGGGAAAACCCAAGGGGCATCCTGATTTCATAACAACCTGCTTTGACAGGAACTAGTTCATTCCTGTGAGAACTAATCTAGTCTCACCAGAACAAGCACTCACTCACTCTGTGACAATGGCACTAAGCTCTTTATGAGGAATCTGTCCCCACGAAACAAACATCTCCCACTGGGCTCCACCTCCAAATACTGTGAAACTGGGAATCAAATTTTAATGTGAGTTTTGGTGGGAAAAACCCATATCAAACTACAGCAATGGATAAATATCAAAAACAGCAATGACAGAAAAATTAGAAAAAGGCATCAGATTTAGTGTTCAACCATAATAGTAGATTCTTTTCTTTCTCTTTATAGTTTTAATAATTTGTGCTTCACATATTTTGATGCTCTGTTGTTAGGTACATAAACATCAAGAATTGTTACTATTTTTATTTTTGGAGAACTGGCCCCTTTATCATTATGTAGTGTCTCTCTTTATCCCTGATAACTTTTCTTCTCTGAAGTTTGCTTAGTCTAAAATTAATATAGCTACTCTTGCTTCTTTTGATTAGTGTTAGGATGGTTTATCTTTTGTCGTATACTTACTTATTTAAAAAACTTTGCCCTTTATCAGAATTTATAGTAGATTTTGGTAAGTTATTATAACTAGTGATACACAATAACTCAATGTTTTAAATTTGTTTTTAATATGTAAGAGATTATCCAATCCCATCGATCTACTTTTAATTTGTATGTGTCTTTATATTGAAAGTAGGTTTTTATAGAAAACACATAATTGGGTCTTGTTGTTTCATTTACTCTGACAATCTGTTTTTTAATTGGCATATTTAGACCATTGATGTTGAAAGTGATTATTGATACAGTTGGATTAATATCTACCATATTGTTACTGTTTTCTTTGTCCTTTGTTCCTATTTTTGTTTTCCACTCTTTGTATGCCTTTTGTGCTTTTATTTCTAGTTTAGTTTAGGTTTTTCATTTTTTTTTTTTCTGTTTAAGAGAAGGGGCTCACTATGTTCCCAAGGCTGTTCTTTAACTCCTGGGTTCAAGGGATCGTCCCATGTCAGCCTCCTAAGTACCCGGGACTACAGGCATGTGCATTTTAACTGAACAGTTTATGATTCCATTTTCTCTCCTCTCTTAGCATATCAGTTGTACTTATTTTTTATGACTTTTAGTTGTTGCTCTAGAGTTTGTAATATACATTTAGAATTAATTCAAGTGTCCTTTCAAATAGCACTATACCACTTTAAGGGTAGTGCAAGTACCTTATTATAACAAAATAATCTTAATTCCTCCCTCCCATTTTTTGTATTCTTTCTGTCATTCATTTCATTTATACATAATTATGTATATAATATGTAATTGAATATACATGTATTCAACAATATATAACAAGATATAATATATAATTGAATATATCATTGCCATTATTATTTTGACAAAACTGTTATCTGTTAGATCAGTTAAGAATAAGAATTTTAATTTCACTATTGTTTCTCAGAAGCTCTCCTTTATGTAGATCCAAGTTCCTGACTTATTTTCCTTCTTTCTGAAGAACTTCACTTAACATGTCTTAAAAGGCAGATCAATGGGCAACAATTCTCTCCATTTTTTTTTGAAAAAGTCTTTATTTCTTCTTCACTTTTGAAGGATACTTTTGCAGGGTTCAGAATGCTAGGTTGTGGTTTTTTATTCTCAAAACCTTTCATGTTTCACTCCACCATCTTCTTGCTTGCATGGTTTCTGTGAAGAGGTCAGATGTAATTCCTATCTTTGCTCCTCTGTAGGTTTTGTGTTTTTTCCTCTGGCTTCTTTCATAATTTTTTCTTTATCTTTGATATTCTGTAGTTTGAAAATGATATGCCTAGGTGTAGTTTTTCTGACACTTTCTATGTTCGGTGTCCTCTGAGATTCTTGGATCTGTAGTTTGGTGTTTGACATTATTTTGGAAAAATTCTTAGTCATCGTTTCAAATATTTCTTCTGTTCCTTTCTCTCTTCTTATTCTGGTATTCTTATTACATATAAGTTATTCCGTTTGTAGTTGTCCCACAGTTCTTACATATTCTGCAGGTTTTTTTCACTCATTTTTTTCTTTGCTCTTCTTCTTCTTCTTCTTCTTTTGTTGTTGTTGTTGTTGTTGTTGTTGTTGAGACGGGGTCTCACTCTGTCACCCAGGCTGGAGTGCAATGGCACAATCTCAGCTCACTGCAACCTCTGCCTCCCAGATTCAAGCGATTCTCCTGCCTCAGCCTCCTGAGTAGCTGGGATTACAGGCATCATGCCTGGCTAATTTTTTGTAGTTTTTAGTAGAGACGGGGTTTCACCATGTTGGTCAGACTGGTGTCGAGCTCCCAACCACGTGATCCACCCACCTTGGCCTCCCAAAGTGCTGGGATTACAGGCGTGAGCCACCGTTCCCGGCTCTGCTTTTCAATTTGGAGGGATTCTGTTGAGATATCCTCAAGCTCAAAGATTCTTTCCCCAGCTATATTTTGCCTATTAATAAGGCTATCAAAGGCATTCTTCATTTCTGTTGCAGTGTTTTTGATCTTTAGCATTTCTTTTTGTTTTTATCTTGGCACTTCCATCTTCCTTCTTACATTGCCCATCTGTTTTTGTATGTCATCTGTGTTATCCATTAGAGCCCTTAGCTTATTAATCATGGTTGTTTTAAATTTCTGGTCAGATAATTCCAACATCCCTGTCATGTATGAGTCTAGTTTTGATGCTTTTTATGTCTCTTCAAACTGTGTTTTTTTTTTTGGTTTTCAGTATGTCTTGCACTTTTAGTAATGTGGTGGTGAGGGGTTGGGTTGAGGAATAATTCTGTAGTCCTATGATTAGGTTTTAGTCTTTTAGTAAGCCTATGCTTCTGGATTGTGAACTTCACACATGTGTTTCTGTTTGTCTTCCCATCCCCCACCCACTAGGTAGAGCAGGCTGGCTAGAGGAAGGTGGAGTTAGGTATTTCTCTTCTTCCTGAATAGGTAGGCTCTGATAAAACTCCAGTAGGTTAGGTTCTGGATAAACAGTTTCTCCTTAGAGCAGAACAGAATGCTCTGGCATATTTCAAAATGGTTCCTTTTTCTTTCTTTCTGTTGGAAGGACAAGGGTTTTTTTTTTTCTTTAATATTCACTGTGCAAACCTGGTAGAGCTCCAGGAAGTAAAAAGCATGAGTGTGGCATCTTCCTCTCATGACTGGGCCCCCTTGGAGTTTTTGCCTCTCACAGCTATTCACACTTTGCCTCCAGCAGCTCATCAGTTACAGTTCAGGCTTCCCTACCCTGGCACTTGTTCCCTGACGATTGCTGCTCACAGGTTTCTGCTCTGATAAATTGTGATTCTCTGTATTCTGTTGGTTTCTCCAATTTCCCTGTGAACTCACTTCTGTTATGCATTTAATAAAAGTTAATTTTTCCATCTGATAAAATTTTTATTTGTTTTTAGAATAGAGTGACCACTTCTAAGCTTCTTAAATGAGGGTCTAGGGACTGGAAATCCCAAGGAATGAGATTTAAAGTTAAAAGTTAAACATCATTTATAAATATTTAAAACAATGTACAAAATTGCAGTACATATATTAAAAGATTGCTCACATACTTTAAGATATATGAGTAGATATTTATCAGAATGGGTAGCAAGATTGCTACATGTGGTGCAATTCCTGGAATTATGCAAAATAGGAGCTTTAGTGGTTGCCTATGCTAAGGAGAGAAACAGAAGTGAGAATTGAAATGGAGGGAAAGAAAATAAGTAAAATAAGAGAAAGAGGCCATTAATAGATAGAAAAATATAATGTGCTATGAACTGAAGAGTATAACTCAAATCTCTATACCTGAGAGTTTTACAATGTTTTATTAGTTATATTTTTTGCAGATTTTTTTTCTAATGTTGTCCCTCATTTATTGCTGTTTTATAAAGCATTTGACAATCTGAATTTTTTCCTATAATTGTAGGAATTGATCTTTTCCTTTCTCATTGCTGTTAGCAGTGGATTAAAGATGCCTCTCTTCCCACTTTATTTCTCTTCTTTCCTCTTAACTCTGGGCTGGTCTTGTGACTTATTTTGACATATAGAATATAGGAAATGATATCACATCACTGTCCAAGTTTGACCTTAAGACATCTGCAATTCTCACCTTCCAACCCCATAGAGAAGTCCAGAGAAGTGAACTGAGGCATCCATTTGACAGACTCAGTTGACCTTTCAGGCAATTGCCATAACCAAATGCAAGCCCTATGAAAGAGACATCTTAGACCTCCTGGCACTGTCAAGCCTCCAGATTTCTGCAGCCCTATTCAACACCATATGGAACAGGAGAACTACCCAGCTGATGCCAATCAACTCAGAGACTCATGAAAGATAATAAATGACTGGGATTGTTTTGAGATGGTTTGTTAAAAAGCAACAAATAACTGAAACACTTTTATTGCTTCCATACTGAGAAAATCCAGATACCAATGAACTCTTTTCCTTTATTTTCTTCTAATTTTTTAAAGTATCTTCTAGAGTTTTGGCTTACATTTCATTTTTAAAAATTCAGCCAAATGACAAATCCATTTGGTAGATAATTTATTCACTCTTTTTTAAATAATTTTTTTCCCTAGATATTGAAGGAGGGTGTAGGTTATTTTTGCTATTATAAATGAATATACGCTCATTCTAGAAAGTGAGAGTGGGGAGGACAGAGCTTGACTCTGCCCTTAATCTCACCTCTGCAGGGACAACCACAACTACCATTTTGATGCATTTCCACTAATTTTCAGTATAAATTTTAACATTAGTACTATTATTTTGATATAATCCACTTTATAACTCAGGGATGCTACATATTTTATAGGGTAATTCACAGTACAAGGCACTCTACTGAGAAAGTGAGTGGGTACCTGAAAGCAGCGTTACACTAGCCCAGAGGAGGTGTCTTTTTCTAACAAAGATGCTAGAAGCTTATCAAGCCGCGAGCCCTCAGAGCTCTTTCACCCAACGGTGGAGACTGCTTAAGCTGTGGGTCTGTTATGACCTGCTCTATTTTTTGCTGAATTTTATAACATAAGCCTTGCCCCATATTGCTCAAAGCTGAGAAATGTTTTGAAGAAGAAAGCCACTAGACATGGGCACAACTAAATATAAGCAATACAAGGCTGAGTGTGATGGCTCATACCTATAATCCCAGCACTTTGGGAGGTCAAGGCGAGTGGATTACTTGAGATTAGGAGTTCAAGACCAGCCTGGCCAACATAGTGAAAGCCCATCTTTACTACATATACAAAAAATTACCTGGGCGTGGAGATGACCACCTGTAATCCTAGCTATTCTGGAGGTCGAGGCAGGAGAATCATTTGAACCCAGGAGGCGGATGTTGCAGTTTGCTGAGATCATGCCACTGCACTCTAGCCTGGGCTAGATCAAGACTCTGTCTCAAAAACAAAAAAAAAAAGAATTATGAGAAAGTAAAGGATCAAGAACGACTCTGAGTGTTTAAGATTGGTGTTACTAGTATTACTGAAAGGGAGGGAGGAAGGGTACTGTAGCGTGTTAGTGGGTTTAGCAACGTCCCCTTAAAATTCATGTTCACACAGAATTTCAGAATGTGACCTTATTTAGAAGTAGGATTTCAAGATGAGGTCACATTTGACTTAGGGTGGGCCCCAAATCCAGTGAAAGGTGTCCTACTCTAAGAGGGGAAGACACACAGAGGCACAGAGAAAGCCAGGAGAAGATGGAGGCAGAGGTTGGAGTGATGCACCTGCAAGCCAAGGAATGCCAGGGATGGCCAGCAGCCACCAGAGGGGAGGAAAGAACCAATCCTCCCTCAGAACCTCCAGAGAAAACCAATTCTGCTAACACCTTGATAATGGATTTCTGGCCTTCAGAACTGTAAGAGGACATTATTCCATTTTTTTTAAGCCACTAAATTTGTGGTAGTTTGTGATGGCAGGCATAGAAATTTAATGCTGATACTTATTACCAGTAATTTATTAAGAACTTATTATGCTACATAAGGATGAACCCTAGGAAACTGTCAACATTTGAATGATTTTTTTCACCTACTGAGGCAGCCATTTCATATGGTTCAACCTAATATTTGATGTAACTGATTTATTTCTCTCTCCCACAGATAAAAACCCCCATTTTCTTGGATATGTTTGCAACACCTTTTTAAAGTAAGTATCATTATCTTTATTTTTACAGATGAGGAAATTGAGATTCAGAGACACGAAATAATTTGCTCATAGCCTCACAGATGATAAATCACAGGACTAGAAAACAGACTCAAAACTGTCAGACCCTAAAATCAATGTGCTTTATTTAAGTCAATGCATCTCAAACTTCAATAATGTTTATACAGACTACCTGAGGAGCTCGTTAAAATGTAGATCATCATTCAGTAGGTCTTGGGTAGGGTATGAGACTCAGCATTTCTAACACACTCATGGGTAATGCCAATACTGCTGGCATTCAGAGCAGAGTCTGAACGTAGAAGGCCCAGGTATCCTGCCTTCCCCAACATGGCGTAACTGACAATGTGTGGGTTCTAGTTATATCCAGACAGATTCATAGCACACTTGGTTGAAAATATGGAACTGGACTATTTGGGATAAATGAGTGCTGGAGGCATAGTTTTAGGAGTCATTAGCAAAGAGAAGACAGTAAGACAGTTGAAAATGTGAATAGATAAGCTTACTGAGATATGCTCTATTCTCATTTTTTAAATGTTCATGTATCATTCCTTTTGGATGCGACCAATTAAAAAGAAAACAAAATTTAGATATTCTTTGTATAATGATTAAAAATATTTTCTATTCATAATGTATAGTTTCAAAGCAGCATTTTAAAATGTCTTAACTGGAGAGAAAGTGCTATTACATAAATTAGTGTTGCCTTATGGTGAATTTAATGAATTGACTCACATTCCTAATTAATGAAATTCTTACAACTTAAAGTTTATTGGATGCTTTAATAGAGTACTTCTTTCAGTTTGGGTTTAATGGAGCAACTGAAGAAACTGGGAAATATTAAAGGTACTCACATTTTCTACGGCCAAGAGTGAATCTGAGTTCAATGTCTTCCAGATTGCTAAGATGCCCATAAGGTGCATTGGCCCAACACATATCGAGGGACAAGAAAGTGTGTGTGTGTAGCGGGGAGAACATCTTCACATTTCTTTAAAAAATATTTTCTTGAAGACTTCCGTAGAATTCTGGGATTGGCCTGTCTTTGTGAGTTAGTAATGAAATTCACATTAGAGTTAGCTCTACCATAAAGAATTTCCCTACTTCATTTGCAATATTTTAAGAGCTAATTTGCAACATCTGCCTAAGTAAATAGAACTTACTTGAAAAGTAGAGAAGCAAAACCATGTGTCTGAAATATTGCACACAAGTACTTGATGGCTTAACTAAATCAAACCCAGATGGACATGTGGCCCTGTGGAATCTCAGTAGTTTTCTTGCACAACATTTCACAAAGGCCACATAGTTAAAGTCAAGTAGAATATTCGAGGCCAAGGAATTCCTATTGTTAAATGATATGATTAAGAAAATAATTGATGGTCTCTATTACCCTGGCTAAGGACTCCTAAGACTTTTTCTCTGAATACCATGTCTCAGAAGTTCTGGGAAGCAACTAACCAAGGTACCCCTGGCTTATGACTGACTTAGAAAGAATATTGGCACCATAGAAAGACTTAAAATTTTCATTTGTGGGTATTTTTTCTTAGTGATTTCATAAAAGTGTCAAATATCTGAGCTCTTTTCAGAGCCTGGAATCCATTATCCACCTGTTATGACTTGATAGAAGTGTTTATATTATCCAAGAAACAAATATTTATAGCTACAGATATTTTTATAGAATATATATGTATATTCTGTTCAATAAATCAAGAGGAACAACTCTGACAATGATTTTGTTACAACAAATTTTATGAGGAATTCTTGAAGATAATTTAATAATTTAATTCAAAGGTATCTTGATAGTTGCTAATTAAAACTAGGCAGGCAACTGAGTTCCTCTCCTTCACGGTATGCTACTTTTCAATTATTCAATGATAGAACAATTTATTGTGGGGAATTATGATCTTTTCAGTTAATAGATTTGGTAATTCTTTCACACATGTAAGTTTGCCCAGATTAAAAGTAAGATATCCAGAAAAGTATCTGGGAAATAACAAAACTGGTATTCTTTCCCTAAAGGAGAAATGATAGGTAACTATTTTTATATCATTTTCTTTTTTAAAAAAACTGAAGTATGTTTTACTTTTGTAATTTAAAAATTCCTATGAAGGAAAAAAGGTCAAGTAAATTTATAATAACTTGAGCAGTTGCATTTTGAAGAAATAGATTAAGAGTTTTTCTAGGTGATGGTTTATCTGGAAGTTAGAATGATTTATTGACTATCCCAAACTCAAAAGACATTCCACAGTAAAATATCTTTCTGTTGCAAAGACCAGGCTAAGCATAGTCACTTGATAAATACTTTCTGATGATTGTTAGAAAATCTCCTAAACCTTTAAAATTGAGTAAGCATAAAACATTCTACACTAAGACATTTTCTTGGCTTTCTTTTATAACTCCATGAAAAATCAAATTAGTTTCCACTTTGGCTAAATACTTCATCATTTGTGGTCAGAAGATGCCAAGCATCATTTTAGTTATTTTCATTTATGAATCAAATGATAAATTGACCCTTTGTGAATACACATATTATACACAGTGTAGTCTTACTTCAGTCTTTCAAATTGACATGTTAACTAAGGAGGATGAGAAGAAGATCATGACCCTAGGGACTGGTATTCAGTGCAAGTGAGAGTCCTTTGGAAGTGTGTCTTCACTCCCACTCTATCCTGCCCATTTAGTCTTCCACTTCGCTATGCTGAGTTGACCCTGTATAATGTGCATACCATATTGAACAGAAACCATATGCTTATGTGTCTGTTCACAAGAATATAAGCTCAGCATGCTCGTTGATGACGGCGCAAAGCAGGGTAATTGAGTTCATACTCTTCTCAGATAACCCATAGCTTATGGCCACATAAGAAGGTGGTAAAAGGGCTGGCTGTTTCCATCCAATGCAGGATTCCTCTCACAGGTAGTCTTTGATCCAGAGCTCCCATTGGGCTGGTAGAGATTTGTCACGTCTGTATTGTGGTCTGATGCTTACCCTGCCCCACTCTGCTTCCATTCCTTTTCTTCTACTCGTGTTCTTCCACATAAACCTTTTCACTCCTCAATCAAGCTCACATTCATTTTCTGGAGAGTGCAGACTGTGACTGTTGGTGCCAGAAATTGTCCAAGAAAGCAGTAAGGTGGGATATAGGAGTGAGTTCACTCACTCCTTGGCTAGTAAAGAGGTAATTGGTATACAGAAAGCCCCTGGAACAATTGGCAGTCTACCTGATAAAACTTTCATAGGTGGTGAGCTGGGATGTGCAGGTAGAGAGAAATGCACTCAACAAGGAGATGATTTGGGTAACTGAAATGTGTAGGGGGATGAGAAAAATGATAGTAGAATTGAGTGGTTATTTGTAAACTGCATTGAAACTCTACAGATTAATAATGAAAAGCTGAGGGCAATTAATGAATTGAAAACTACAAAAACCAGAGGGGCTTTTTGGTAGCTTTCAAAAACACTCACATGGTATGCAATGCATTCACAGGAAAAGCTGATCAAACCCAGGATTTGATATTCAGACTTGCTAAACTTCAAAGATGGTTGGAAGCTCAACCACAGCAGTCATGACTCTGTTTGGGAAATCCTGCACTCCTGACATATGAGATGAGGACATTTGAGGGAATGCCTTTATAGATTTTGACTCCCGAGGCTATTTTGAAGCTTATGAGTGTGCGCAAGAGACTTCCCCTCCTTATTCCAAGCCAGCCCATTAGAGTACTGACTGGGAGTTGGAAGGGGCTGCTGAAGCGGCAGCTGAAGTTCCAGCACGTAGATGATACGCTGGCCCTAATTCTCCTTCACCAGCACCCTACCATTGCAGTTACATCACTTTCTTTGGCTAAAATAATAACTTTGTGTTTTACATGTCATGAGTCAATATTGTTTTCTATGGAGCCAAGAAATCCAGTATGATTATATATTTTCTTTCACAATCTATTAGTTTTTCTGGAGTTCCTACCTGGCCCTTTTATACCCACGAACACACATACAACTCACCACGCCAAGTATTTACTGTAATGTTTACCCCAGTTTTTCCACAAAGAGACCTGCAACCATTTATATTGGGTAAAAGCAAATTGCCAGCATTCTAAAGCCCTGTTGGACATAAGTCCAAGTTCACGTTTGTATCCAGAGTCTCAGGGACCCAAAGCATCATCATGGCTCCCCTGTCAAAGAGAGAGCACATGGGAGGAGGTCAGGTCATAAATGGAATTCTGGCCAAAGTTTGGCTTACAGGAGATCCCCAGGATCCACAGACCCACCAGATGATCATTTCTCTCATTCCTGAGAATTTAATTGGGATTGACATATGTGGCAGCTGGAGTAGCCCCACACTGGGTCCTTTCCCCTATTCTCCTTTCTGCAGATGGGAATTCTAAGAGCTGACAACCTGTTTGCATAGAGTCCAGCTACCTCATTTTCAAACAGTCAACCCATTTCCCTCCTTTTCAGCCTGTTCCTCTTCTTGGCCCTATGTGATACCAAGTACCTCCAAGTCCTTTTGAGCCTCTTGGAGCTTTGCTTGCTATGAATCAGGTACCCATTTTAAAGGCATTTTAGACTCTAGTTAAGTCAGTTACCACTCTGATCTACTTTACGTCTTCCAAACTTTTTTTAACTCAGACTATTTCCCTTTTAAATGTTTCATTTGCACTTCTTGAGTTTCTGTAACTTTAAAATCCACTTATCATTTTAGCAGATATTTGAGAGAAAAATGTTCTCCCAGTGCACCATAATTAACTAAGCATCCAGCCCTTTTCTTACATAGAGCAGTTACTTCACGGCTTCAGCAATTTGTATTCTTACACACCATGCTACTGGATCATTTGTGGAGCTCACACCACTTAGAAGACTGTACTATTTGTAATTAAGAAATAATTTTAAATAATTAAAAAATAATACAATGCTGTTGTGTGTGTTCTATATGCATATTCATATTATTTGTTAATTAAAAAAAGTAAAGTTGGAGAGTTAGGCAGGAGTGGACTATAATGACCTTCACAAATGAATTGGACTTTGAAAAATGAGAAATAAACAATAGCAACCATTTATTGAGAGCTTACTCTCTGCCAGATACTGTGATAATTGTTTTCTGTCCACTGTGAAAAAAGAACAATTATTAGCTCCATTTTACTGAAGAGACTGAAGCTCAGAGATTATTATGCTATAATCACTCATCACAATGTAGCATCAGGGTGTGATTATTTGCATGCTAGGTTTCCTCCTCTATTAGTCTTGTGAGCTCCTCCAGGGCATACACATATGTGTCTCAATCTGTTTTTAGTTTACTTTAGTGCTATATCCACCACAGAAACAGTGTTCAGAAAAATGTATAATAAATGAACATTGGCTACCGATTTCAAACATTAGGAAGAAAAGCAATTTGAAGCAAAACACGGATTTGTGTAAATGGGAAAAAAAGGACTTCTTAACTTTATTTTAGTACTTATGGGAAAGGAAACAGTGAATTTTTACTTTGAACTTGTGGAGCAATGTATTCTTAACTTATGGTATTCTTAACTGGTGCCTTTAAAAAGATCATCAAAGTCTGGCTGAGTATCCAGAGAATATTGCTATAACTAGCCCTGAACTATGACCAAAAAGGACAGCTCTATATTTAAAAACTGTGGTGGCTGTTGGGATGGGTAAAGGAGGAGGAAATAGAGGAAAGTGAAGTTTACAGTTCTGCAAATTACAGCTCACGGCAGGACCAGGATGCCTCCCTAACCTAAGCCTGGAGACAAGTCATCCAAAGGGCGGCTACTCATACTTGTGTAATTAACGATGCATTTTTAGTGTAATAAAAAGGCTTACATTTTGGCTTATATTTCCTTATTAACCGTTATAGTGACAGGCAATTTATTCCAAAGGGCAACTGCCAGGATAGTCACAAAAGACAACTGCCAGGTTAGATATGAGAATACAGTGAGTGACCCAACTATAAAGTTGGAAAAACAAGAAAACAAAACAAACAGAATGACTGAAAATCAAGAACTGAGGAGAGAGAAACCCACAGTTAAACTCTGAGATACAAGACGTTTTACCTTTATCTGTGCCATTCATAATTGTTTACTTGTCAATAGCAAAATTTAGGGTAGACATCAAGAAATTCCTTCTAGTACATCGAACATTGGACTCCCTACAACTTGCCCTCCCAGGAACTTTTAAAAGAGGAGTTAGTTATTTCTTAGGGAATGTGGAAATATTTTGATTTTTCCAAGATGTATGTTTCTGATGCAAAAAAAAAAGCTGAGTAATTGATATTCATTAGGTTATTCACTACTATATATATGTATGTATCTATATATCTATATATACATGTACACGCACACATTTAAGGTTATTTTACTAAAAATAACCATATAAATATATAAACAATTATATAAACTGATATGGTTTTGCTCTGCACCCCGACCCAAATCTCATCTTAAATTGTAATCCCCACATGTCAAGGGAGGTTATTGGATCATGAGGACAGTTTCCCCCATGCCATTCTTGTGATAGTGAGTTCTCATGAGATCTGATGGTTTAAATGTGTGTGGTTTCCCCCACGCACCTCTCTCTGCTGCTGTCATGCAAGATGTGCCTTTCTTCCTCTTTACCTTCCACCATGATTGTAAGTTTCCTGAGGCCTCCGCAGCCATACAGAACTGTGAGTCAATTACATCTCTTTTCTTTATAAATTACCCAGTCTCAGGTAGTTCTTTATAGCTGTCTGAAAATGGAGTAATACATAAATGTGTATATATTTATTTATTTATGTATAGTTTAAAGGGTCTGGAGTGTGGCCATTGATTGGTCAGTCTCTGAGAACTTTGGTAACCTCTGGACTCCCAAGCCTTGAACTAATTGAGCAGTAATTTGACTTGTTGAAAGTCCTTTGTGTGTTGGGCACAGTGGTTCACACCTGTAATCTCAGCATTTGGGGGGGCCGAGGCAGGTGGATCACCTGAGGTCAGGTGTTTGAGACCACCCTGGCCTACATGATGAAACCCTGTCTCTACTGCCTGTAATCTCAGCTACTTGGGAAGCTGAGCTCAGCATGAGAATTGTTTGAACCCAGGAGGTAGAGGTTGCAGTGAGCCAAGATTGTGCCACTGCACCCCAGCCTACGTGACAGACCAATACGCTGTCTCCAAAAAAAGAACAAAAAGAAAGTCCTTTGTGAATTCTTTGAAAGCAGGGTCTACTTATCTAAGGCAATTTGATCATACACAATTCTTAGGTTCTTTCCAGAAGGTAACAGTAGCCATTGAAGAAGCTGAGGTGGGTAAGGGTTACTTAGTTATTCCTTAACCTTGCTACAAGGTCATAAAGAATGCAAGTTTCATACCAAATTCTGCCACATATACAGATATTTATTCATCAAACATTGATGAGCAAGCAGGTCCAAAACTATGCAGTTTTGTGTATTTAATAAGGTCCAGCTGTCTGTCATCTTAGGTTCTCTGAAAACTCCCATGCCTGATTAGAGGCTAACACAGCACTCAGAGTCAGGATCTTTTACCTCTGTGTTATAGATTAGGCCGTCAGAAGTCATCATAACCAATATCTAGACACAAGACTATAGGGAGCAAACCCTGGGCTCCACCTAACAGGTAAATTCTGTCTTAGTTTACTTCTTTTTTTTTTTTTTTGAGACAGAGTCTTGCTCTGTTGCCAGACTGGAGTGCAGCTGTGCAATCTCAGCTCACTGCAACCTCTGCCTCCCAGGTTCAAGTGATTCTCCTGCCTCAGCCTCCTGAGTAGGTGGGATTACAGACACCTGCCACCACACCTGGCTAATTTTTGTATTTTAGTATAGACGGGTTTTGCCATGTTGGCCAGGCTGGTCTCGAACTCCTTACCTCGGGTAATCCACCTGCCTGGGCCTCCCAAAGTGCTGGGATTACAGGTGTGAGCCGCTGTGCCTGGCCCTTTGTTTACTTTTTATACCCTATTCATGCAAGCTTTGAGCAAGTCTCTAACATATTTGCAACTACTCTCCTCTCCATGCAATATGAATACTTTTAATTTCACCACTGATGTCTAATAGCTAACATTTAATATTCATCATGGCAATCAACACTGTGAAACCCAAGAGATTTGCTTCTGGCATTCAGTATGCTGATTAGCAGAGTGTAGGGTGTTGATTTTGAGGTATGGAAAATTGAATAAAACTGTAGTTGCTCCCTATGTGAGTTGAACATCCCTGAACTGATTTATGCTTAAGACACTGTAACTTAATCAAATAATATTTTCGTAAACTACAGATTATTTTAACACCGACTAGTTCACCAAACAAAGTACATAGCCTAGTGAGCCACTCAAATTTCACCAAACTGAATGGGCTAGTGTGAAGGGTTTATAAATCGGAATACGGTTATGTCAATTAGATTACATATTCATAGGCAGTTTGGGTGTTAAGATTAGATTATAGTAACTCAATCAAATTTTGATTTGATTGATTTGGGCTTATTTTGATTTCCAGTTCTCTTGGGGCACTCTGGAGAAAGCCCTTGTTTGGCTTCAGGCTCCAGAATTAATAAATTCTGTCATGTTTCTTTTGGGAAGGCCATTTATTGGTAGACTTTGCCAATAATTACTTTGAAGTGATGGTTTAAATTGTGTATTTGCGAGAATTGCTTAAATATTTGCAGGTAATAAGTTTAATTATTTATAAAAGAGTGGGCTTTTTTTTTCTTTTTAGGGGAAACAGAGTGGGGCAATAGCTACACACTCCTGAGAAACAGACCGCGACACTGTCAGTCTACCTCACTATCTTCCTCTGACACGCTTGGGCAGTCCGGAAGTGGGAGCCATAAAGCAGATGATGGTGCAGCTGTATTGTTGACTGCAACACATGTCCTTTTCTAAACAACACTAGGTGAAAGAGTTACAGAAAAGAGGTTTCAAACCTCCCCACACAAACGTCAGCTGACTCACAGCAGTCACACATAGAACTCTCTCAGCTCCGACAAGAAAGTGAAGCTCCCAGGTTTCCATATCTGTATCTGAAGGCCTAGCATATGATTCAGAGTCACGAAAAAAGATATCACTTAGATATTCTTTTTGAAACTACCTTCATTTAAAATTCCTTTTAAAACATTCAGAAAGTCCTAAGCTACTTGCAACCATCTCTTGCCTCTTAAGTCACCTTAGTTTGAAAAGCTTACTCTTGGGATGAACAGTAATGTCTCTTTAATTAAATAGGCTGTGTGTGATAAGCATCAATTCCATTTGCTTCCTCCTCACCCTAGAACACGTATTTTCCTTCCTACACCCCAGTCCCTGGAGAAAAATTTGTGGCTGCACCTGTACTGATACGTATCAGGTGTTCCCAACTAAAGAATGCTTGGTCTGGCAGTTTCAAAAGCTTCCTCGTGTTTTGCCTCCTAGCTCAAGAGAAAACATGCGCTTCCTCACTCAAGCTTGGATTTCTTGCAGTCTGTGGCTTACTGGAATAACATATGTGCTTGCTCAACCTCTTTATTTTGCCAACAAAACACCCACAATCTCAATGATATTTTCAACCCCTTGTATGGCATCCTGATGTCTATTTATATTGACATCCAGACATTTTAGTCTCACTACTGGCACAGAGATGACATTTTCACGACTCATTATTATTGTGACAAAGTAATGCAGTCTCTCTCCAGACAAAACCCCTTACTGCCAGCTGAAGCTCGAAAATTTCCTTTTTGAAAGGTTGTGATGATAATTGTGTTTTTGGCTTTTAAGAAATCATCCATTTGCTATTATGTGATTTCAGGAGATTTAGAAGAGCAGAGGGCCATGCATTCCTCCTTAAAGCTAAGTGTTTGTACCAGTATCAGAAGATGTGGTATTACTATTCATGTGACCAAAACACTTGACTTAGACATCCTTGTCCTTGCTATTATTGGCTTATTGTGGGATCATATACATTACTTATCCTAGAATATGGAATAAAAGAAGCTGTACAATGATTTACATATGTATACTTAGCCTCTACTGTTAGGTTAGGATGGGGTGAGGGAAGATGAGCATGCACGTCTAACCTAGAGTAAAATGCCCTGATGACACACCCCAGGATAATGAAAATTTGGGTATAATCCAATTAGCTCCAATATTCTGACCAGCCACCATTCTTAAATGCAGGTGTGTTCATGTTCTTATGTTCTGGGGAGTGGGCTGGGACAACAGAAGGAGCACGAAGGTTAACAGGAAGGCAACAGGTGATCCCAACTGGGAAGCAGGGTGCCAGGGCAGAGGTCTGCAGTATTCCCATTGGTCCAGCCTTTCAGATTGGGTTGACAGAGCAGCTTTCAACCAAGCAGGAGATTCCTGGAGTTACTCTTGTTGTCCTCGAAGATCCAGTGACCCACATGACCCAGAAGCATCTACATTGATATTCAGACTGGGAGTTAGGGCAACAGCTCCTACTAGGTGGTTCCAAAATGCATCAGGGACTTTGATGCTTTTAAATCATACTAAGAATTCCCCATGGTAACTCCCAGCTAGCAGGCAAGATAATTTTATTAACCTCCCAGTAACGTAACCCCACAGGTGACACAATCTACAGTAAGTCTTTCTGGACTCCACTTATGGTGGGATTCTACCATAGCTCCCTACTTACTCTTAAAATATGACTGATGCTCCATTAACATTATGGAATAAGACAAGTGTATCATGACATTGACTCTTCAGCACAAGTATCTTCTTCCTACTCCTCAAATATATTCTATTAAATAAGGTTAAGATCATGGTTTTCAGGCAGCTTTGCAGTGAAAGGGCAAACTATATTCCAGATTTTGGCACTGGGATACATATGAATATGTGTATGTGTATACATGCAATATATATGTTTACAAATATATGCTACTATTTGTACTAATTAAATGCAAAATCATAGGTAAATTTAGATTTGCATTTAATGTACAGAGCTTGAGATGCTAATGCACAGGTTGCAAGTGAAGAGTAAACAAAGCATCACAGTGTGTGTTATGGATACCCTACCGAACTAACACCCAGCTTGCAATTCAATTTGAGCATTTATGTTTTTCCTTTTTCATCCTATTTTCTTTCTTTATTTCTTTTCTCTTTCTTTTTTTTTTTTTTTTTTTTTTTTTTTTTTTTTTTTTTTTTTTTTTTTTTTTTTTTTTTTTTGGAGTCAGTCTTTCTCTTCTACCCAGGCTGGAGTGCAGTGGCACAATCTTGGCTCACTACAACCTCCACCTCCCAGTTCAAGCAATTCTTGTGCCTCAGAGTCATGAGTAGCTACGATTACAGGTGTGCATCATGCCTGGCTAATTTTTGTATTTTTAGTAGAGACGAGGGTTTCATCATGTTGGCCAGGCTGGTCTTGAACTCCTGACCTCAAGTGATTCACCCGCCTCAGCCTCCCAAAAGTGCTGGGATTACAGGCATGAACCACCATGCCAGCCTTTTTCATCCTATTTTCAAAGACAGAAGTTGGTAGCTGCTTCAGTGTACAACGAGTCTGCAGGGAAATTCAGTAAAGCAGATAATTTTTGTTTGGGGAAAAATCAGTTAAGTGGTTTCCTCACTTCCGTAAGCATGGTGTGAACAGACTCCATTTTCCTGATGGCCAGTATCACTTTGAAAAAATTTTCCTTGTTCTGGGAAGGGTCATGTAAGTGGCCTTGCTTAGTCATTTAAGTGCAGGGTGAGTTGGCTGTTATTCTGGAAAAGGCGTATAATCAGAACTTTGATATCTCAGTCAGTGTCTTTATAAAGTTGTGAGGTCATCACTGCAGAAAAAGGTGGGGATTTCCTTGGCCAAATGCTCCTGGGGTCATGTTCCATTCTGAGAAGTGACCCTGATGGAAACTGAAAAAGTTTAGTCACTAAGGGATTTTTGAGCTCAGGAATCTCAGATCAGGAGGGTCTTGTAATGGGACAACATATTGGAAATGGTCTTTCTCTATAAAGAAGTGATGTGAAAAGAGGGAATAGAGGATTCAGACTCCTCTAGGGAGCTATGGCACTGCCCTCTGGCTTCTAGAGTGTATGTTGCTTTTCATTTTCTTGTATTGCTCCAGAGAACTCCAAACAAATGTTCTGGGACACCTTCACCCTAGGTTTCTCAGTCTTGCGTACACTGCTTCTCTGGAGCCAGAGCTTGTCAAATATAATTGACATAGACATGACACTTCCCACAATTATCTTAACTTACACCTATGTAGATTTAGTGGACTAAAGCAAAAAATAGTAGAGTTTAATTGACATTCAGTACAGTTTAGCTGGAAGCCATATAAGTTCATGGTTGGCGAGCTTGTCCAAGCCTGACAAAAATTATGTTGATTTATGTTTGAATTTCTAGCATTTATCACAGCACTTAGACTCTAGGAGGCATTCAGCAATGTTGTTCACTATTGAAATATTGATAACAGTGGTGGTAAAGATGCTGTCCTTCTCTTAGAGGGGCTCACTTGCTAACATCTGCACATCCAGCCAAAGCAGGAAAACACAGACCTTAACTGCAGGATTATCCTGGGAATTTTCCCTGGTTTGCCTTGGGCATATCTGAGCTTAGTCAACACATACATTCTCCTCTGTAGTTACTGCTCAAGTTTTCTCTTCCTGCCTCCTTACCTTTTTCTATTATTGTTTGAAATTTTGAAAATTTGTTTAGGTACTTGCACCTGGGGCCAAATAAGACTATTTCCTGTATGAAGGAGCTTAACTTCATCTTTGAGCTCTGTCTGGGTGCTGTATGAGGGGGAGGGCTATTCAGGCTTTGGATCCATGTCCATAGAGGTCATCTTGCATCACTATCTAAGAGATTCTCTTTTTATGGTGTATCAGTTCATTTTCATGCTGCTGATAAAGGCACACCTGAGACTGGGCAATTTATAAAAGAAAGAGATTTAATTGGACTTACAGTTTCACATGACTGAGGAAGCCTCACAATCATGGTGAAAAGCAAGGAGGAGTAAGTCATATCTTACATGGATGGCAGCAGCAAAGAGAGCTTGTGCAGGGGAACTACCCTTTTTAAAACCATTCTATCTTGTGAGACTTCTTCACTATCATGAGAACAGCATGAGAAAGACCTGCCCCCATGATTCAATTACCTCCCCCTGGGTCCCTCCCACAGCATGTGGGAATTTAAGATGAGATTTGGGTGGGAACACAGCCAAACCATATCACATGGGGAGTCACAGATTAGTCTTCACCATTGTCTCTGGGAATTAAGTTGGGGGTGGGAAGAATTCAGATTTTCATTTTTTGTCTTTCTGCCAAAGATCAGTCATTGGATATTTAATGCTAATCCACCCACTGGTCACCACAGGACCAAGTAAAGAGGATCTACCACTTAATCTCAAGTTTGGCTTTGGATATAAGGACTCTGCTTTAGGGTGTGTTTCTTCACCTTCTCCAGGTCTTTCCTTAAATGTTGTCTACTCCTGCACACTATTTAGGGCACATCACTTCTTTACAGAGAAAAACCATCCCCAATATCTTGTCCCATTATAAGACCCTCCTGATCTAAGATTCCTGAGCTCAAGAATCCCTTAGTGACCAAACTTTTTTCATTTCCCATCCAGGGTCACTTCTCAGAATGGAACATGACCCCAGGAGCATTTGGCCAAGGAAATCCCCACCTTTTTCTGCAGTGATGACCTCACAACTTTATAAACACACTGACTGAGATATCAAAGTTCTGATTATACACCTTTTCCAGAATAACAGCCAACTCACCCTGCACTTAAGTGACTAAGCAAGGCCACTTACATGACCCTTCCCAGAACAAGGAAAATTTTTTCAAAGTGATACTATCCATCAGGAAAATGGAGTCTGTTCACACCATGCTTACGGAAGTGAGGAAACCACTTAACTGATTCTTCCCCAAACAAAAATTATCTGCTTTACTGAATTTCCCTGCAGACTCATTGTACACTAAAGCAGCTACCAAATTCTATCTTTGAAAATAGGATGAAAAAGGCTGGCATGGTGGTTCATGCCTGTAATCCCAGGACTTTGGGAGGCTGAGGCAGGCAAATCACCT
>NW_016107319.1:10546772-10596499 GCF_001604975.1 Cebus imitator
GTGTCAAATGTTAAATTTGAAAAAAAAAAAAAAAAAAAAAAAAAAAAAAAAAGAAAGAAAGAAAATAAGATGAAAAAAGAAAAAACATAAATGCTCAAATTGAATTGCAAGCTGGGTGTTAGTTTGGTAGGGTATCCATAACACACACTGTGATGCTTTGTTTACTCTTCACTTGCATCCTGTGCATTAGCATCTCAAGCTCTGTACATTAAATGCAAATCTAAATTTACCTATGATTTTGCATTTAATTAGATACTTATTTTCTCCATATCACTCATCAACATTTGACCTGACACAAATGTAACTTACATACCTTCTTCATTGTTTCTCTTCCCATTAGATACTGTACATTTCATGAAGGTGTGAGCTTTGGTCTGCTGTTCATCACTGCAGTCACAGTGACTAGAACAGTATCTAGTTCAACATTATTTGTGAAAGGAAGAAGGGAACGGAGGGGAGGGAATGAGACGGGGAGGGGAGAAAGAGGTGGGGAGGAGAGGGGAGAGGAGGGGAGGGGAGGGAGAGAGAATTATTATTCTGGCTTCTCTAAAGGTTCAAGTCTATGTTTGAGAGAAACATTGATAGACATATGTACAAAAACCCAGGGGTTTTTAGGACTAATCAGATTACCACACCTTAGAAGTGGCCACAGAAACTGCTATTATACACAGATGCTCTCACGCACACTTAAATCTCTGCATGACATGTTTATTTGTGTTTGCAGCCTTTCATATATCTCTTCATGGAAAGGCAAGGAATAAAAAAGCTTTATTTCCTAGAATATGATTTTGATGAGGTCGTGACTACAGGTTTAGTCCTTAGATAGGCCAAGTATATTGATGTCTAACTGCCGAGAGTGAACCTGTAAATCTAGCCATTGCCTCAAAAATGTTTTAATTAATTGTTTAGTTTCATAGTAATGGGGCAAATGAGTGAGGGCGGGAATGTAAATGTATCGATGCAGATCCATTACTGCTTCTAGAAAGTTAGCTCAAAATTTCTGACTCCCTTCCAAAATCTAGCATATAATGCCCATTTTCCCCCTAGATTTAGAAATGCAACTTGTTCAAAGCAGCTAAGTATAGAAGTCAATTCAGAATAAATGATGAAATCTCAACTTCTTCCAGATAAGGACAAAAGTCTGATTATCAGGTCCCTTTCTTCTAATATTAAGAGGCAGATAGGCAAGCATATGAAAATAACATCCCTGTGGGGATAGTTCCTACTGCCTCTCACACTGTTGGCTAACAGTTAACAACCTTGGAACATCCAGAGGTTATCTTTTCTTACTAACATTATTCTCTTCATTTATAAACTTTTTGAGAATTTGCTATTCATAAGGAATAGAACTAGCTTTGCAGATGTCAAAAATGAATCAGACACAGACACGGTATTTATGAACTTATAGAGTCCATAAAACACAAGAAGAGAAAATCAAACACCGCATGTTCTCACTCGTAGGCGGGTGTTGAACAATGAGAACACATGGACACAGGGAGGGGAGCATCACACATTGGGGCCTGTGGGGGGGAACTAGGAACTAGGGGAGGGACAGCAGGGGGTGGGGAGTTGGGGGGGATAACATGGGGAGAAATGCCAGATATAGGTGACGGGGAGGAAGGCAGCAAACCACACTGCCATGTATGTACCTATGCAACAATCTTACATGTTCTTCGCGTGTACCCCAAAACCTAAAACACAATAAAATATGCATTTAAAATAAATAAAATGAAAAAAGAACTTAATGGACAATTAAGGAGACAAGACAATAACATCTTGTCAACATCCTGTTGTTTGCCACATTTAGTAAGTGATTGACCTCAATAAGAACAAAATAAATAATTCTGGTTGCTTTTTTATTCAACATACACAAATGTGCTGCCAGTTCTTTGAATAAAAAGAAAAATTAAAAGCATTCCCATGCACACCATTCTAGGTTCCCTAATCATATTCAAACACCTTTGAGCCACACCCTCAAAAGTCTAAACTCTTGCAGCAACTGAGCTGCAGTTAAAGCTGCAAGGCTCACAAAACAAACAACCAAAAATCAAAGAAGCGAGACTGACGCATTGCAAGGAGAAATCCCAGCAAATAATTTCAATCTTGAGTTTTCCTAATTTAAGATAAACTTTGAAATGCCTGAAGTGAAGAAGAGACGTGAACAGTTATGCTGGAACAAGTTGGGTCTCCTGCTGAATTTTTATCAGATTATCAACTGGGAGAGCCAATGGTAAAAGAAGTAAAAGGTGAGGTTGATTTTATTTTTTAAAAGCCTGAGAACAAAAGTAAATGGCCAGTAGGTATCTGAAAACATCTTCAATGTTACTAATCATCAGGGAAACGCAAATAAAAAAAACACAAGTTTTTTTTTTTTTTTTTTTTTTTTTTTTTTTTTTAGTCAAAAAAGACAAAAGACACCACCTATTATCAAAAAAGGCAAAAGATGACAGATATTGGTGAGGTTGTAGGGAAACTGGAATTCTTGAATACCTTTGGTGGTAATGCAAAATGATGCAACTGCTATGAAAAATAGCATGAAGGTTCTTCCAAAACTGAAAAATTGAATTACCATACGACCCAGGAATCTCACTCCTGGCTATAAATCCAAAAGAACTGAAATCAGGATCTCAAAGAGATGTCTGCATTTCCATGTTCATTGCAGCACTATTCAAGATAGCCAAGTTGTGGAAATAACTAAAATGTCCATCACCAGACGAATGGATAATAAAAATGGGACATATACATACAGTGAGTATTATCCGACTTTCACAAAGAAGGAAATCCTGCCATATGTGACAACATGGATAAACCTGGAAGGCATTTTGCCAGGTGAAATAAGCTAGTCACAGAAGGACAAAATTGCATGATTCCACTTAAATGAAGTAGCTAAAAAAGTCACACTCTGAAGTGAGAAGAGCAGAACAGTTGTTGCTGGGGGCAGGAAAGAGGAAAAAAATGGGAAGTTAATAATTAATGGGCATAAAGTTTCGGTTATGCAGGATGAAAAAATTCTACAGATCTGCTGTACAGTATTGTGCCTACAGTTAACAATAATGTATTGTACACTCAAAAATCTGTTAAGAGGGTAGATCTCATGTTAAATGTTCTTGCCATAATGAAATAAAAATTAAAGAACCTCAGAAGTTACGCTGTTATAAAGGGATTTGGTTAAATAGGTAGAAAAAGATTCTCATTGGAGTTCTCATGGTGGCTTCTGCAAGGATCATGGAGATGTCCATCTCCCTTACACTGGAGCAGTATTTCCAACTGAGGTGTGGAACTGGGGGATACAACTTCTTCCAAACATTTATTGGCAATTGGAGAAATGGCTGGTGGCTGAGCCCACAGGGCAGTACATCATTGTTGGTAGCTCTGATGTGTGCATGCACATGTACATGTGCGTGCGTGCATACCACACACACACACACACACACACACACACACAGGCAGCTTTTGGCTTTAGCAGCCATTGTGGGCCAGCAGGAGGGGAGGCAGCCAGTGCAGAGACTGTCCCTTGTGAGGAAAGCAGCTATGTCCACGGCTCCTTTCAATGTGGCTTTCACCTTCAGCCCTCTTGACATTTTTCCTTTTCCTAAGGTGTGTTCTTTTGGGCCCAGCTGGTTAGAGTATGGTGACAATGACTTCTCTCAGCTTTTTTTCCTTTTTTTTCTCTTTTTTTGAGATAGGGTATCTTTATGTTGCCTAGGCTGGAGTGCAGTGAAGCAAGCATGGCTCACTGAAGCCTCAACTTTCTGGTCTTAATCAATCCTCCTGCCTCAGCCTCCTGAGGAGCTGGGACTCTGGGCATGCATCACCATGCCTGGTTAAGTTTCTTTTCTTTTCTTTCTTTCTTTTTTTTTTTTTTTTAGAGATGGGTTTCATCATATTGCCAAGGCTGGTCTTAGACTCCTGGGTTCAAGTGATCCTCCTGCCTTGGCCTCCCAAAACGCTAGGAATACAGGCATAAGCCACCACACCTGGCCTTTCTTTCTTTTGGAAAGAAAACTCCAGCCATTATAACCCCTAACATTTGCTCTTGATGTTTCTGCTTTAGCTTAATATGGTGGGAGCTTTTAGGCCTTGTATTGTCTGGTTTTTTCAATACTTACCATTTAGCCTTTCAAATGACCTAAAGTTCCTGTTTAAAAAATGGATATTAAAGTCTTAGAAGAAATGAATAAAGTGACCATGAATGTAATTGGGAAAAATAATTACCGACAGACATCTTCCACCTCTTGGCTGACAGCACTGCTATAAATATGGGTGTATAAATATCTCTTTGAGATGTTGCTTTCAACTATTTTGGATATATACTCAGAATTGGAATTGCAGGATTATATGACAATTCTATTTTTGATTTTACAAGAAACTGCCATACTGTTTTTCATAGCAGCTGCACCATTTTATATCTCCACCAACAGCACGCAAGGGTTCCAATTTCTCCATAGCCTCACCAGCACTTCATATTTTCTGGATGTAGGATGTTCTGCTTGTTAGCTTTTGATAGTAGCCATCCTGATGGATATGAAGCAATATCTACCATAGTTTTAATTTGCATTTCCCTAATCATTACTGCTATGAACTGAAAGTCCCCTCTAAAACTTGTGTTGAAATTTAATTGTCATTGTAGCAGTGTTTAGAAGCAGGATCTTTAAGAGGCGGCTAGGTCACGAGGGCTTTGACCTGCAAAAGAATTAATGCTGTTATCACAGAAGTGGGTTAGTTATTTCAGGAGTGGGTTCCTAATAAAGGGATGAGATTGGCCACATTTATTCTCTTTGTATTTTGTGCTTTCTTCCTCTTCTGCCATGGGATGACCCTCATCAGATACCAGTGCCATGCCCTTGGACTTCCCAGCCTCCAGAACTGTGAGCCAAATAAATGTCTACTGTTTGTAATTACCCAGTCTGGGTATTCTGTTATAGAAGCAGAAAATAAACTAACAATTAGTGATGTTGAGTATCTTTTCATATGCTTGTTGGCCATTTATACGTCATCTTTGAAGAAATGTCTATTCAAATCCTTTTCCTGTTTTTAACTGGGTTACTTGTTGCTTTACTTTGTTGAGTTGTAGGAGTTCTGTGTGTCTTTTGGATATTGACCCTTTATCAGATATATGATATAAAAGTATTTTTTTTCCATTCCCTAGGTTGCCTTTTCACTCTCTTCATTGTGTCAAATGTTAAATTTGAAAAAAAAAAAAAAAGAAAAAAAAAACATAACAGGAAAATCTCAAGGTCTAGGATTTTAAATTTCCTTAACATTATACAAACAAGTCTGTCTCTGGATTTTCTGAAAACTGTAGAACTCTGAATTTAGGAGACTAGATGTCAGGGTTGGAAGTTTTCAACTTTGATAAAGCACAGTATATTTTTCTGCATAAAGAGCATGATTTTGCTTGAAGAAGGAGAAGTGGTATGTAAAGGATGTAAAATAAACAAGCAGGTACAGATCGTGAGGCAGGCCAGCACCTAAAATAATGAAGGGAATGCAGAACAAACCATGTAAATACCATTGTATAAAAACCAGGATTCTAATCTGGAAACCTAAAACAGGGAAAGGGGAGCCTAACCAACTTACACAAAATCATGAAGAATGAGGACAAGAGAACAGTCACAATATAAATTGATTTGAGATGTCAATTTGTTCAAGTAATTCATACTTACAGGTTATAATCGAGTAAATCAGGAATGTTTATAGCGTAGTCCCATTAAGACTGCCAGGAGATCCGTAGGCTTCTGAATAGCTGCTTTGTGGCAATAAAGGAATAGATGGCAGCCAAAATATTGCAGAAAAAAGAAACAACAAAACTTACTTTATATTTTAAAATTTTAGCCCACAAACAATGCTTTATTTAAAAATTCAAAACCTGAGAGCACAGGAAATTGGACTCCTTTGCCTCTCAATCACCAGGCCTAGCACATGCCTATTGGCAAATAATTCCCCACCCAGAATACTCTATTTCCAGCTGGAGAGTCAGTCTAGAGCCTCAGGTGACCCTGGCTGTACAGCAGAAAAATGGATACCTCGCAATATTCTAGTTCTGTTGCCACATTGGAGGCCTACCCAAGTAAACCGGCAGGTGCCAGAGCAAACAGAAACATCAGATATTGATTTTGGAAACTTATCCCAGAATACTGACCTGGACCAAAGGGAACTTAGCATTATGGATGTAAATGAGGAAGGCAGCAACCTGTCAGAGGGCTGCTGACTGTCCAGCCAGCAGCTAGAGTTAGGGAGACTTGAAGAGAAAGACTTCCAAACCAGATCTGAGCATCTGGCGGACAATGATCTCAATTTTTAAAGAACAGGCCCTTAGGCACAAGCAGAAACTGACTTAAATTTCTATTTATCTTACGCTAAAAAAAAAAAAAAAAAGCAAAAACAAAAACAAACAAACCCAGCTTAAGCAAATAAAATGGAGTACTTACTGCAGCCTGAGCTCTGCGGGAGAATCAAGAAAGTCCAGGCCACCTAACTTTCCACTGCGAAGCATTCCTAGAAACACATGTAAAAATAGATCTTCATACAGCAGACTGTACTTTCCTGTAGGAATGAGATTGTAATTTGGGGTTGGCTTCCTGCTCCAGGGTATGGCCAACAATAAATTATTAGGCAAAACTTCCTATATAAATTTCTACAATTTTTAAAATTATAAAAGTGTGCTTCATGTCCCTATAATAAGCACTTCACCTATTGATTATATAAAAGACAAATAAGGCTGGGCATGGTGGCTCATGCCTATAATCCCAGCCCTTTGGGAGGCTGAGGTGGAAGGATCACTTGAAGCCAGGAGTTCGAGACCACCCTGAGCAACATAGTAAGACCCCACCTGTACAAAAAATTTAAAAGGTTAAGCTGGGCATGGTGTTGTGAGCCTGTAGTCCCAGCTACTCAAGAGGCTGAGATGGGAGGACTACTCGAGCCCATGAGTTCAAGGTTACAACGAGTAATGATCACGCCATCGCACTTCAGTTTGGACCACAGAGAGAGACCCCATCTCAAAAAATAATAATAGGCCAGGAACAGTGGCTTGTGCTTATAATCCCAGCACTTTGGTAAGCCAAGGCGGGTGGATTATGAGGTCAGGAGTTTGAGACCAGCCTGGCCAACACGGTCAAACCCTATCTCTACTAAAAGTAAAAAAATTAGCCGGGACTGGTGGTGCATGCCTGTAATACCAGCTACTTGGGAGGCTGAAGCAGGAGAATTGCTTGAACCAGGAAGGCGGAGGTTGCAGTGAGCTGAGACTGCACCATCGCACTCCAGACTGGATGACAGAGTGACATTCCATCTCAAAATAATAATAATAATAATAAATAAATAAAATAATAATAAAAATTTGGCTGGGCATGGAGGTTCATGCCTGTAATCCCAGCACTTTGGGAGGCCAAGGCAGGTGGATCAAGAGGTGAAGAGATTGAGACCATTCTGACCAACATGGTGAAACCCCATCTCTACTAAAAATATAAAAATTAGATGGGTGTGGTGGTGGGCACCTATAATCCCAGCTATTCCAGAAGCTGAGGCAGGAGAATCACTTGAACCCGGGAGGCAGAGGTTGTGGTGAGCTGAGATTGCGTCATTGCACTCCAGTCTGGGTGACAAGACTCCATCTCAAAATAACAATAACAATAATAATAATTTTAAAAGCCAGATAAGCTCTAAACTGTCAACAGAGTACATAAAAATACAGCTGTAGCATTTCAATTTTGTTTTATTTTATAAAATGTGCTGCTGCAATATAGATAACACAATTGCCTATATTTATTAAGCACTTACAAAGTGCCCCCACAAACTAAGAGCTTTATCTGCATTATCACATTTGATCTTTTCAATGAACCTATTCGGAAACTGAGGCTTAAAATGGCAACATAACCAGTACAATTATTTAAGAAGTGACTGAATTGCAACTTAAACCCAAAGCATCTAACTCTAGATCTAGTGAAATAAAGCTCTGAATTAAGGTGAAACAAAGTGAATTTTAAGCACTTCATAATTCTATAGAGCTTGAGAGCTGAAAGAGACATCAGATAACATTTAGCTCAGTTCATTTATGTTATCAATAATGACCATAATTTCAAGAGGAGTGAAGTTACTTATAAGTGTTTCTTAATGACAAAGCCAAGGCCAGAATTCTATTGATTTCTAAATTCAATTTTTTTCCACTTTATCCAGTTGACTCAAGACAGCCTCTTCTCACTTTAGTCCAGCAATTTTAAGATGTGTACGATTTCCATATACAGAATGAATATTCAAGCTCCCTCAAGGAATACCATAGTCCCAATTGGCTCTATAATCTATTAATCCATTACCTCAAAACTTAGTGGTTTAAAACAACAAACATTTACTGTCTCAGAGTTTTTGTGGGCAGGAATTCAGGACTGGCCTTGCTGGGTTGTCCTAGCTCAGGGTCCGCTCACTCACTCTCAGTCAAGCTCTTTGTGGGTTGGGAATGCAGGCAGCTGACTGGGGTGGAGAATCCACATTCAAGATGGCTTCCTCACTTGCCTACTGGCAGGACACTGTAGTTCTCATCACCTGGGCCTTTCCATTGGCTGTTTGAGTGTGTGTGGGGGGGTGTGTGACACATTAGGTTCAACTTTTTGAAGTGAGAGGAGTATCAGAGAATTTGTGTGCAGATCTTAAAACCACATCTACCTAGGAGACATTTTCTTCTTCTTTTTTTTTTTTCCTCTAAATCTTTGTTTTGTTTGGTGTTCCTCCTCCCTCCAAGGTAAGTTGGATGTAGACCTTAATTAGCCTGAAACAATCATGGTAATCCTATAAGGGACACAGGGTCCGATCTCAGCAAGGATATATCAAGAGAGGTCTGCTGGAGGCTTTATGAGAATGGTTTTTGTAGACCAAAAATAAAATCCTAAGCCCCCCAGCCAACCGATGGACCCCCTTCTCAGCTAAGGACATTCCAGAGAAACCTGGAAAGCTAAATAAGCTCTGAGAAGGGGGTTGGACATACCTCATTATGCCCTCCTCCCTTTGGAATTCAAGCACACCACTGTGTGGATCAGCATTAACATTAAAACAGAGGCCTTAAGACTGACAGAAAAAACCTCTTTCTAGCAAAAGACACCAACATGATAGATAGTAGGCCCTGAAAGAAATTGAAGTATATTACCCCAAAATACATTTCTTTGACATATTTTGAAATGGCCCTGCAAAGCTGTCTCTTATGGGGGAAATCTACATTCTGTAGAGAATCTCTTTCCCTTTCCAGATCTTTTCCCTGATCCAGGAGAGGTTTAGCTAAGAGCTGGCACATTTTTAAGTCTCATTAGAAACATTTATAATCTATTCTCTCTGAAGCCTGCTGCCTGTAGGCTTCATCTTTATGACAAAAACCTTGGCCCTCAAACGACTTATCCTAACTCAGACACTCCTTTCTATTGATTCCAGGTCTTCAGACCTAACTTTTTCAGACTTAACTTTTTCAACCCTTTGCCAATCAGAAAACCTTTGAATCCACCTATGACCTGTAAGCATCCCCACTTCAAATTGTCCCGCTGTTCTGGACCCAACCAATGTATATCTTACCTATGTTGATTAAGATCTTATGTCTTCCTAAAACATGTAAAGCCAAGCTTAAGCCCAATCACCTTGGGCACCTATTCTCAGGACCTCCTGGGCCTGTGTCACAGGTCATGGTCCTCATGTTAGACTCAGAATAAATCTCTTCAAATATTTTACAGAGTTTGCCTCTTCTCTTACTCTTCAAAAGGCACACATAGGAGAAGATGGCATCTTCCATCTGAGATCTTTTCACACCTTGTTGGGACATCTGGAACTGCTTCAGCCGTGGTGCAACCATCAGAAGAGCCAATCTGAGGACAAAGGCATCATGCCCAGGGGATGGCAGAGAGAAGAACTGGAGAGAGCCTGGGTCTTGATGGTGGTGTCAAGTCACTGTCTTAACAATCCTTGGGGAATATTCCCAACCTCCGCCCTATTTATTACATGAGATAATACATGTCCTTTATTGTTTAGGACATTTTAAGTTGTGTTTTCTGTTGCTTTCAGTCGAAGGCCACCTAATATCCTGTGTAAGATTTAATTCCTGCTCCAAAATGTGGACTTGGTGCTTTTCTTGGCCTAGTCCCAGGCCAGAGCTGCATTTAATAGTTCAGAATCTAGAGTGAATAACAGACTCAAAAGGGCTTTCCAGAATATAAGGACAAAAGATTGGTTTTCCCCATTCAGTCATTACACCACTCCCCCCTCCATCCAGCAGTTTCCAATGATTTTCCAATCATTTTGGAAACTGAGTTTGGGGTAAAGAAAAGGAAAGGAAGGGAGGAGAAAGGCTTGACTTACTGGCATTCCTCGGCTCACCCTATACCTATCACCTAAATTGTCTTCTCTCCTGTCCCTTCTAACTAGCTAAGTCTAACCTCCTCGTCGTGGTTTTTCAAGTCACTTCCTGTTCAAGAAATTTGAGAGCACTGCAATTCCTTTCACATTGATCTGTAATTCCTCTGGAGTCATAGTAACACATTTGCTAACCACCTGAGCCATCTCTTGGGTTATATATTCCACATTGCTTTTCTCTTATTTCCTGCCCTCCCTAGTACATTCTAAATTTCCTGGAGGTCAGAGACTCCATATGGTGCCTACCTGTGTATGGTAGATGTTTATAACTAGGTCTTGATACAGTGATTTAAAGGATAAGTGAAAATGTGGGGACAGAAAGAAGACAAGAAGAGGAAAACCTAGGAATGCATGCAATCTTGATTTGGCCTGTCTTGGAATTTACAATGTAATGGTTTGGTTGCAGTGTGAGGCAGATGCCTTAGGATTCTCAACACAATCATATTATTTTTCACTCACAGCTACACCTAGGTATCAGAAAAGGAAGATGGGGGAAGCTGAACTGAGTCATGAATGTAGATTTGCTGGGATTTCAGAGCTAGCCCCAGTTCTCCATGTTTCCACAGAATTTCCTAGGAGTATTTGCTAATACTCTTGGTCATGGCTTGTTTCACTCAAATGTGTTTTTAGCCTGGCCCCTCTAAGCAGTGGTTCTAACTACTGCTCCTCAGGGTATAAAATAACAAGTGAAAGCAGTTGACACCACCGACCATAATTTTTGCCAAGAAATTTTTAAGCAAGTTCCAAATGGACCTGATGAATGTTCACATTAGAGTACTGGACAAGGAAATTTCCAGGGACAGGAGCCTCTGCTGGCACCTCTTCCAGCCCTAGGGAAGTGCCATTTACCACAGGCTTCTGCCAAATGCTTCATTGCTCCCTAGAGTAACATATATTTACCTTCAAGGTTGTAACCAGAGCTGTAAACTCCTTGTTTTCAGTCCCCTAGAAAGGGGAGTGTCTCAGCAGAAATATGTTTAGTGCATCTGGGGACTCTTTTCTAAAATTTCTTCTTTGTAGTCCTTTGTGATCTTAAGTTGATCTAAGTTGATTCTTTGAAGTTTAATCTCAGATATAAGGATGCAGGAAGATGCCTACAATTCAATCAGATGTCAGGATTCTGGTTCCTTAAATGCAAAGAGAAAAAGTGGTTGAAAAATCATTTAATCAAAACATAGAGTCACAGTTTTTCTGGAAAACTTCTGGTAGTGATGGATTTTTTATTTAAAAAAAAAAAAAAGAAATCTCAAAGCAACCAGATTTTCTTTCTTGTTTTCTCTCTCAAATTTTCCTCTTTTGTTTTTTTTGCATTAACATTTTTTTCCACCTCCTATAAGAAGTACTTTCTCTGTCCTCTTGTCTTGTTCATAGAATTATCAGCGGTATTACTCCTGACTGATGACCTCAACAATAAACCATTGTCCAAGCAAGGCACATGTCCCTTGTTTCAGCTTTTATACTTCACTCTGGCTCTTTATTTCCCTTTGGAGCTATGACAGTAAGAGCATACACATTTTCTGATTTTTCTTCAGAATATTTTATCAGGATACTGCTTTCATTTGCTTTCTTCATAAACGCTCAATTTCTCCCAAATAGCTTCTGTGGTGAATGAGTCTTTGGGCCTCACTGTCACCCATACCCAACGTTTGAGCCTAACAGTGGTCCTGGCTGGAGGATGCCCTTTAGCTCACAGTTAAGAACAAGGGGGGCATTTTACCCCACCACAGGTCTAATTAATTTATGAACAAACAACAGAGCAAATGGCCCAGCTGCTGCATGGGCCTTTCCCTGTGTCCATGTCTCTGGCCCCCAGAAGAATGGGTTTCCCTTCATGACTAATGTCAACTGGTGCCTAACCATGATCCTAACTGCCCATCAGCCTTTGTTTTGAGTGATATGAATGTAATCCCATTAACCAGAGTCTAAATCTGAATTTACAAACAAGTATCATTTTCAGAATAACAGCAGCTGCTTCTTAACTCTTAGCAGTAATTCTTAAATCTTGATGTGTTTCAGAATGCAAATTCCCTGTTCCTTACCTCAGTTAACTGAACCAGGTTGTTTGGGAAAGTAATTTCCAGGAATCTGTATTTTCAACAAGCAGCCCTAGGTACTCATGATGAAGGAAATCTAAGAGACCAGTCTGGAAACATTGTCTTAGAAAGTGTATTTTTCTGGTTTTTATGATTCATAGAAAAAAACTGCTTATTTTAATAACTGTTCATTTTATTGGAAGATTTCATTCATCCAACAAATAATGTGCCAAGTTTGCACATTGTACTGAAAACACTGGGATTAGTAATACAGCGTCTCTCCCATCAAAGAACCTCAAAGAATCCACTGGTTTCTTTTAATCTAATTATCTAATAGTTAAGAGCTCAGGCTTTACAGTTAGGCAGACCTGACGCCACCAATTATTAGTTGTGCGACAATGAGCCTGTTGCCACATTTGAAAATGGGGATAATAATACCTATCTCATAAGGTTTATTGTAAGGATCCATACACGTCAAGTGTTTAGCACTTCTGATAGATGCAGAAGGAAGATAAGGGGGAAGGTCCCCAGAGAATCTCCGACCAGTATGCCCACTGGGAGGATGGGGTGGAGCCTCAGGAAGTTCTTGCCCTTTGCAGCAGGGAAGAGCCTGGGCTCTCCTGTTCCTGGGTGGGAACCTGGGATTTAATCTGTGAGGCTGGAAACCTGCTAGCAGGACTCTCTCTTGCTTTGTGGAAAATTATTTTTCCTTTTTCTTTTTGCCCACTAAATTCCATTTTTCCTCACCTTTCAAAGTATCTGCATGCCTAACTCTTCCTGGTCATATGACAAGAATCTGGTTTTTGCTTTTTTCTACAATACTTCTTTCACTCAAGTGTCCGGAACATAGTAAGTGCTCAGTAAATGTTAAATAAGGATGAGGATGTCTAATGATAATAATCATGATATGACAACAAAAATAATATTTACAAGAATTAATTAGCTCCTTAGGGCTTACAAAGATAAATCCATTTTCCTTCTCAGATGAGGAAATACTCCATTTTTTCTTTTGACAGATATGCTGCATAGATTTTACAACCCCAACTCAAAAGAATGACCACTTATAAAGAATATGTATTTTGGGAGAAATCTAAAATCTGCCCCTAGAAAAATCTCACAGGAAGTTCTTATTCTTTGGTAAGGAGAACCTCTCATTTGCCAAAAACGAATAGAAGGAAATGAGTAATAAAAGATCTATAAAACACAAATTAATTTAGAATAAAATTCATTATACCTTTAGTCCAATAGGTGAAGTAAACATGAAAGATTACTTCCAAAACATTTCTAATTCATAAGTAGTATTTACTGAACAACTTTCTGTATACATGCTCAAAACTATTCCTAAATGATTTGTTTCTTATACACATGTATACAACAATTGAATTATTTAATAATAATTCTGGTTATTTTTGAATAAGTTTCAAAGTCAGTGGTACAGGCAATGAGTATTCTGGGAGTAAAGAGAAGGAAGGGATATGGTGGGCAAGGAAGGTTCTGGAAAATAGAGAACAGATCTCAGCAAGACATTGAAATATGGGTGACAAGACTGAAATAAGGAGAAGATCTGTGCATGGGAGTGAAGCACCCCCTTCCAAAGAAAAAACAAACAAAGAAAAAAAAAAATGAAAGAATGCAGTAGAGCATACCAAATACCAAATGAGGGAATAGTATTTTGAGTGACAGAACCAGATTCTCATATATGCTTGTCAGTTGGAGCCAAGCACAAAGAGGGATGAGAAAGAACATTGACCCCACAAAGATGACTGTGTCTCAGAGGGGGTTTCTAATCCAAAACACAGAACCAGATTTCCCCAATGTACAGGCTACCTACTAGAAGTAAATTAATTAACTTTGGAAGTCATTGTTATCTACTTTGATTTAGTTATCATTAAGTCTATTTTATTTGATGGGGGACTCATGCATGCAAATTTAATTTTCAAAACACACTGTAATATAAACATATAACCCAATTTTTATATTATACATTATGTTAGTTGCTTACATCCAATCATACCTACATGTGTATATGTCAGGTTAATTTTGAATACCATATTTGGCTATAGTATTTTGCTGTGCTTATTCAGACTTTATAATATTATAATTTGGCCATCTTCTGAAAATATTAGAGACATCCAAGTCAGATACGACCAAATTACATCAAAAATTATAATTTAAAATTGAATATCTTAAAGTCTATTTGACCAATGTCATTGGAGCATGAAGTTGCTAATATAGAGCGATCCAAACATATGTCATCAAAATATCTTCTCTGTAAACCATGAAATCCTCATTTTGACATTAATTTTGTGATGTATAGTCGACAGTAATATGATGAAAGAATTTAGAATGGATTATTGTGTTGTTTAAAAACCTGTACCAAAAACAATGTAATGAATATTGAAATATGAACAAATTGCTATAATGCTACTGCTGCTGCTGAAAATTACGATGACGCCTAAATTTATTAGCATTCACTACCTACCTGGCACTGTTTTAAGTGCCATACATATATATTATACACACAAACACACACATATATTTATACTTTAATTTGTTAGTGAGTACAAACACTATATAGACAACTAGCTTCTAATTTTTTCCAAGATGACGAGTTTCTACATTAATGCATAAATTAATATATAAATATAAGTATGAACATATGCTTACAAATGTCCCTACTGAAGTTCTAATGCTTGGAGGGGGATGAACTGAGTGGAAATTGAAGAACAAGGATTTATATGTAGTCACAAAAATGAAGAAAATAAAAATATGAATACAAAATTGTATTAGTTTTGCATTTGTATTATGTTTTTATATAATTATATTAAATATATGATATTAAAATTCAAAGTGAATGGAACACTCACTGAATATCTCAGGCCTTTGTGTTATACTGTGAAATTTTTATTTGAAATATTTACTCTAGTCTTAATTTTGTCATTTTTTAAAATAGGAGAATTGCATTGCTAAAATAAAGTGATCCAAACATACCTCATCAAAATGGTTTCACCTTCTCAGTAAATCATGAATTTGCTGTAGCTGTATCTAGATTTTACTAAAATTCTCAGATATGTCAAACTAACTTTAATTTACAATTACGATCAAAAGAGCAGATGACTATGTTGCAAGAACAAGCTCTGAAGATGGTGTATTCACATAGCTTAAAGAGCAATTAATAAATACAGTAAAAGCTTAATCTCAACTCCTGGCATGTAAGGAGCTTGGGAGTTGTCACTTCCAATCTCACAACAAGAAAAATGCTGAACAAACTAAAAATCAACAACTTTTCTTAGATCCATCAGAGAACTGATATCACAGGATAAACTGCTGCCCCCAGATTTGAAGGACACGCATTCAGGTACAGAGAATCACAGTTTATAGGAATAGAAACCCAGGAGCAAGAATCACCACAGGAATCAACTAGGGTAGGAAAACCTAAACTATAATTGACAACTTGCTAGAGGCTAAGTGTGGACAAGCTTGAGAGATGAAGACTTCACGGGGAAGGGGCTCATACCTTCGTAAGTTTTACCTTTAGGAGCTCCACCAGGTCCTCATCATGAATACAGGAAGAAAATTCCTTCATGCTTCTGACAGCAGGAGGAAGAAAGTAGCCATTTTTAAATATGTCCAGAGCACTCTGTTCTTCTTAACAAGGCCTGCCTTCAAGGCAAACTAATTTGCCAGAGTCTAACCAATCTAGAGGAAGGGAAATATCTGAATTTAGCTTCTACTAGCCTTTGAATTTCAGTGGGAGAGGGAGGACAACTGAGAAGCATAGTGAATTATGACAGCCCAGGGGCACAGGCTCTCTAAAAGGCTGAGACTTAATCCTAGGACCACAGAAAACTTCTTTTCCACACCTTACCACTGCATCAACAAGGCTTCTGTATAACAACAGGGAATTACAGCTGTAATCTGAATAATCAGGCCTTATTTAGAAGAAATCTCCTGGGAAATCCAAGAACAACAGAGGAAACAAACATAAGGACACAAGAGGAAATTTTTGCCTCAGATCTACACAACTACAGGAAACAGTAAACACAGCCTAACTCTTAGCCAAATAAGCATAAAACCTCACACTAAAGTCCTATTTACTTCACTTCCTTTCACCTAATATATCATGTCTGGCTTTCAACACAACTTAATCTCATGCATTTAAGGAGGGTCGTCATTGTCATTCTGCTGTTTGGTTTTAGGCACAGAAGACCAAATATATTAAATGTATATATTATACACACATATTTATTCATTCATTTATTTATAATTGTGTTGCCTTTATATTGTCAGAGGGCTAACATTGTCTTTCTTTCTTCATCTTATTAATTCCTTAGTATAAAGGCCGCAGATTTACTGACACCAGGTGAAGTTTTTTCTTCATGACACTAAAGTTGTCATCAATCCTCGCTCCTAGCCTCTTACTTTGTTTTCCCTCTTCATTGCCACAACCTTATCTCAGGTTTGAGGCTGTCTCTGAAGCAGAAGCTCCAGCTACTTCCTAGAAGAGCAGCCACAGGATGTTGGGCACCAAAGGCCTTTCAGATAGCGGGAACTGACCCATGAGATTGTGGATAATTTGCTGCTATAAGACTCTCTCGTCATTTCTCAGAATGGCAATTTGGTGAAATTAAGGACAAGCAAAGGAGGCTCACCCTATTGACAAGAATGGAAGTGTGACTGCCTTACCTGATGACTCTTGATAGGAACAGAGGAAATTATTCTATTCAGTCAAATTATTAGATTTCATTTAAAAATGAATTCATTGTACATTCCTGGAATGCTGACACCATGTCACATGCCTCTGTGAATCCCCCACAGCTAGTCAGTACTCAGCAAAAATCATTGAGGCTGGATGTGGTGGCTGATACCTGTAATCCCAGAACTTTGGAAGGCTGAGGTGGACAGATACACTTGAGGTCATGTGTTTGAGAGAAGCTTGGCCAACATGGTGAAACCCTATCTCTACTAAAAATACAAAAATGATCCAGGTTTGGTAGCTGTGGTCTCGGCTACTCTGGAGGCTGAGGCGGCGAATCACTTGAGCCCAGGAGGCGGACATTTCAGAGAACCAAGATTGTGCTACTGCACTCCAGCTTAGGCAACAGTGTGAAACTCTGCCTCTAAAGAAATAAATAAATAAAAGCAAAAAGAAAAAAGTCATTGAAAGGAGTCTTGGGTTCTAAAGCGTGAAGCCATGGAGGAGAGTTGAGAGGGTGGCACAGGCACTGCCTGAGGTCTTTGGGTCCCTCTCAAGCAGTGTCTCTGTTCCTGACCACTCTGTCGTCACCGAGGTCTTTCTCTGTTCACATGTGTTGTTCATGTTTCATGCTTTCCACGTGTCTGTAACACTGCGAACACATCCAGGATACAATGGCTTCAACACCGGGGATCTCAGTGGACACTGAGAAATTTAGAAAATGAACCACAGTTAAGACTGAAATCAATCATTATTAGATCAGAAGTCATCTATAATGAAGGGTTTCAACACGAGCAGTATCTGTCCACCAGGAACAAGGCTGGAGTCTAGAAACCAGAGTAAAAACAGAAGTTTGAGGTAGACCCCTCAGCTCTGAGAATACCATCATGATTATGACTGTACCAGCTCTCAGGACATTAGAATACCACAGTATCAAAAAGGAACCCAAGTCCTTAAAACCACACTCAAAAGAATTTCAGGATACAGGAGCTACTAATGTGGTCGGTCAACTCATGTCCCAGGCATGCATTTCCAGGAAAAACATGAAAAATATCCCTGATTTTATCCTAAAAAGTGTTATTCTCAAACCATCAGAGGTTCAACTATATTTTACATAGAATCTTGAAGTATATTGTAATATAGAACCCTGAAAAGAGTGTTCACTTCAAAAATAATAACAAGCAGTGAGTATTTACTAAGTGCCAGCAACTGTGTTATTCGACTTACAGGCATTCTCTCAGTTAACAGCCAAAAGAATTTTATAAGAAATATACTAAAATTATTCCCAATTTACAGATGAGTAATCTGAGACGTACGAAGGTTAATTACCTTGCTTGCATAGCTGAGAGCTAAAGCTTGAATTCAGCGTTTTTAATTAAACGCATCCTCTTAAATAGTGTGTGTTAGCTCAGGTCTTCCAGGAAATCGCCTTCAAGAAGGCTTTAACCATGTACAGATTTTTTTTTTTTAAGGGAAACCGTCTGTGCGAGAGCAAAAGAGCTGAAGAAGTGTGAGCGCCAAAGGGCTCAAGGCCAGAGTGACCCGGCGAAGGCGCGGGGCTGGTGGGTGGCGGGCGGCCGTCAGGGAGGGGTCTGCCAGGGAGGGCGGCGCGGGTCCCAGGCAGACGATCTGCCTTTTCTGTTAGAGATGCAAAATCTCTTATCCGGAGGATTTTCATTTCTCAAGAAAGACACCTGAAAACCCCCCTCCTGAGCTGCTGCAGCGCTAACTCCCTCTCCTGCCGCATGGGCGTGGAAACGCCGCGGGGTCGGAGTCGCTTCCACTCGGAGCCCTGCGGCCCCCAGCGCCCAGGAGAGGCAGCCTGCCGCTTCCCCACGCGTCCCAAAGAAGGTTCTTCTGCAGACAGTCCCCCGGGTGCCCAGAAAGCCCTTGAGAAAGGGGCTTCTCCTGGCCATCTTCCAGAAAGTTCTCCGAGAGGCGTTTCCTGCGCCCTGGAGCCCATGGAAACAAGCAGGCAGCTCCGGGAGACGTCCTCGCCGAGCACGAGCCTGGGACACCAGCAGCCCTTCATCTTCTCTCTCTCGTGTCTTCTCTTGCCCCAGTCAAGCCAACCTTTGTTTTTCCACAAAATAAAGACAAATACGACAACCGTTTCCTTGATTTTATTCAGACCTGAGAAGCGGGCTTTGTCCACCGTCCCGCACCCACTTAGGCAGGTGTGACGTCATCGGTCGTTCACGCTCTGGCTCCAACTTAGGCTGTGTGCACACAGTATGCACGCCAGGGCACTCAGTGGAGCCTCTGGAATATATAACATATATTCCTGTATATCAGCATGCCCACAGTAATATACATACGTGTACATAAAACTGCCTGAACCAAAGGATGAACCCTCCTCCTCCCTGGCAGGCCGAGCATCACAACGCCATGTATGCATCATTTATCAGCCTGTGACCTCTCTATGATGACCTCAAGACCTCACTTCTCCTCTCCCATCGCCTCCCAAGGCAAATTGGAGAACTATCAACTGGAAAATATCTGCGACAACTCTCATTTGTGACTAATAGGAACAGAGTGACAGAAGAAGCTCAGTGGAACCAGAGGCAGGTGGACCCTTGAATGCTGGGTACAAACTGCCCCAACTTCTCATCTCAGCTAAGGGCAGGTGTGCAGTGGAGAGTTGGCCAACTTGAGGGAATTGAGCAAGAAGGCTGGACAGAAGAGTAATCAAAGCTTTAAAGCCTTCAAATGAAATGTATTTTTGCATTTAGTACTATTTTTTAAAAGAAGAATGGTCTTGCCAGATTATATTGTTTTAAATATATTTGTTTGTTTGCTTAAGGCCAGGTAATATTTTTACTATGGTCTTGAAAGTAGTATTTAATTTTACTGCTTCTATAGAGCCCAAAATGATTCACTCTTTCATGATGTATCACTGTCTCTTGCAAAGGGTAAGGATCAACTTTTTAAAGAGCAGAGATTTCACAATTAGTGCTTCCATAAAGCAGTGTTTAAAATGCCAAATACAGCATTAAAAATAAAGGAGGATTTTTCAACCTCTTCCAACATCTCAAATTCATCAGGATTGTGTGCTGTGGTTGGAAGTGGAGGAGGAAGGGAAGGGCGGTGGTGAGGGAGAGTTGAAAGGCCAGGAGTTCTGAGGTTATAAATATACAGTACAACAAGCTGACAGCCAGTGCTGAGGCAGCAGCAGCAGTCCAGGTTGAGGGGCAGACCTCGGAATGTTTGGAGTTTCTGTTCACACATGCTTTCTTCCCTCCCTCCCCTCTAATCCAGCCAGCAATGAAATCCTTCAAACCACTTACAGTCAGGAAAGCTCAAGACATTCCACAAGTTCCTGGTTTTGACACAGTTAAAAATAACAGAAAATAAAAAGGGATCTCACAGAATTTATAGTTCTAGAGTTGTGAAATAGAATCAAGAAATATAGAATAATGATGATATTTAGCTCTTACACAGAGTTTTTCATGTTCAAAGGACACAATAAACAAGAACTAATTTTCACTACAGTGCTGTGAAGAGGTACATAAATATTATCTTCATTTTATGACTACAGGACCTGAGACCAGCTCATGGAGGGCAAAAGGAATCTTAGAAGACGGCCTCCATGGGCTTTGTGGGTGTAGTTGGTATAGTGTTTCTTCCAGTTTTTTTTTTTTTTCTCTTGTCACTTGGACATTGCTGTTAGCTTAACACTCCTTGAAATTCAGTTTTACAACACTAGCAGGTTCTAAAGATATATGCATATCTGCTCACCAGATGGAAGGCAGGACTCTGTAACAGATAGGAGGCAAGCCTGGATTGGAATCCCAGCTCTGCTACCTGCTCTGTGTCCTTGGCTAAGACTCAGTTTTCTCCTCAATTGTATGGTGAACTATTGCAACTTCCTTTTCCTCCTAGCCACTAAAACCAAGGACTTCCCTTCCAAATTTCAGCCACTACCCAGAGTTTTCCAGGACCCACTTTCTCCACTCCCCTTCTGCGGGTTTTGTGTCCCTGCCCAGATCTCTTCTTGAATTGTAATTCCCATAATCCCCACATGTTGGGGGAGGGACTAGGTGGAGGTGACTGGATCCTGGGGACAGTTTCTCCCAGGCTGTTTTCATGATAGTGAGTTCTTGTATGGTCTGATGGTTTTATAAAGCAATTCTCCCTGCTCTTGCTAGCTCTCTCTTGTTGCCATGTGAAGATCTTTGCTTCCACTTCAGCTTCTGCCATGATTGTTTCCTAAGACCTCCTCAGCCATGTACAACTGTGAGTCAATTAAACCTCTTTTCTTTATAAATTACCCAGTAGCAGGCAGTTTTTGAGAGCAGTGTGAAAACAGACTAATACACCTCTTTGCTCACCCCAGAGTCTATTAATTGAAAGAGAGAGAGCACAAGTTAGAGACTGATCCCAAACTGGGCTGTGCCTCAGAATTAGTTGCAAGGCTTGTTAAACTCACCAAGGCCCCATCCCTATCCCTAAAGATTCTGACTCCATAAAGGGCCCTAGAATCTTGCTGTTGCTGTTTTGTTTCATTTCATTTTTAAACACCCAGGTAATTTTGATGCAATCCAGAAAATTATACCAGCAACCAAATCTCTCTTAGCACCGTCAGCTCCAGGGTTAAGAACCTGCTAGGAGGTTTCTAACATAATGCTGCCTGCTGTCTTTCACCCTCCCTTACTTTAAACCTGAGGTCAGCCTTTCCAAATCAGTGCACCTCATTTCTAAGCCTTGTTCTCTACTTGAAGTAGAAGGAAGCAGAGTGATGTTAGGAACAACCTTGAGGAGAAAGAAGAAAGGGGAGAGAATAAGGGCATTGCTTTTGCAAGGGGAAGGAGACTCCTGTGTCAGTGCAAGGGCTTGCATGCTCTGGAAAATCAATCTTGACTTGTTTTTTCATATGATTTTACATTTTAAAATTTAGTAAATACCTTTTGAGTGTGCATTATATGCTGGGCACCATAACAAGCATCCAGGAAACAGTGAATGAGATGGAGGCTGCCCACAAGGTGTTCACAGCCTAAAGGAGAAGAGGGAAAAACCACAAACTAAAATATGATCTTATAAGTATGTATGCTCATACCTGTAATCCCAGCACTCTGGGAGGCCAAGGCAGGCAGATCACTTGAGGCCAGGAGTTTTGAGACCACCCTGCCCAACATGGTGAAACTCCATCTCTACTAAAAATACAAAAATTAGCCAGGTGTGGTGGTGCGTGCCTGTAATCCCAGCTACTTGAGAGGCTAAGGCAGGTGAATAGCATGAACCTGGGAGATGGAGGCTGCGGTGAGTGGAGATCGAGCCACTACACTACAGCCTGGGTAAAAAAGCAAGACCCCATCTCAAAAAAAAAAGAAAAAGAAAAAAAGAAAGATATGCTGAAAACAGCACATATGCATTGGGAACACAGAGATAAGGGAACAGAGAAGTCATAGTGGATAAGATGTCACACTGAGAGGGACATGAAAGTTAAATTCACCAGAGATGGAAAGGCATGTAAATCATAGAGAAGGCATGAGCCAAGTTCCTGAAGCATGAAAATGCCCAGATCCCTGACATCAGTCTTAAACCATTAGCCCACCCAAGACAGGACAATGTCCTGCTACTTGAATAGAAGAAGTACACAGCCATGAGAACATTCTCAGGCTCACCTAACATGTTTTTTTTTTTTTTTTTTTTTACAACTTTCAACATCATATTGAAATTTCAGGGAAATAATTTTTGTACTTCCATTTAAGATTCTGCTTTAGTAATATTCACTAAATGATTACATAACTGATTCATTAATGATTTCCTAGAACTCTCCAATTTTGTGAAGTGCTTTGCTGCTGTTTGAGTTGGCTAATTATTTACATGCTCCTAAGAGTTCGGCAATATTACTGTCATTTCATAGATAAGGAAACAGGCATGGAAAGTTGGAAACTTTTCTAAGTTTACAAGTATCAAATAAGAATCAAATGGATTATCAGACAATATATTCCATTTAAGTATACAGAAAACTGTGTGAATAAACTTAAGGAGTTAGAAAGTTGGATTTTTATTTTATTACTACTATAACTCACTGAAGAAAATCTCTTAACCCTTTGAACCTTATTTTTGTCATTTGTAAGATAGAGTTAGTAATTTCTACTATGGATCCTCTTCTCATAAACCTTTAAAAGGTAAATGAGATAACTTTGATATGATGCTTTGCATGCAGAAGCAGAACACAAAATAAATACAAGGCATGGCTTTTATCACTAGCAGTTAAATGACACAGCTAAGCCGCAGCATCAAAGGGATACCATAACTATTTCTTTTTAATTTTTATTATTTATTTATTTATTATTTATTTATTTTGAGACAGAGTTTTGCTCTTGTTGTCCAGGCTAGAGTGCAATGGCATGATCTCTGCTCACTACAACCTCTGCCTCCTGGGTTCAAGTGATTCTCTTGCCTCAGCCTCCTGAGTAGCTGCGATTACAGGCATACGCCACCATGCCTGCCTAATTTTGCACTTTTAGTAGAGACGGGGTTTCTCCACATTGGCCAGGCTGGTCTCAAACTCCCGACCTCAGGTGATCCACCCACCTCAGCCTCCCAAAGTGCTGGGATTACAGGCGTGAGCCACTGCGCGCAGCCCCATTTCTTTTAAAGAGTAAGATGTGGTTTCCAATATAAGTAACAAGAGGTGAGAAATTCTTTTTATTAGCTGATTTTGCCTATTTTAAAAGGAGAAATAAAAACATTAAATGTAGAATTATCACATGATCCAGCAATGTCACTTTTGGGTATATACTCAAAAGAAGTGAATGCGGGGACTTAACAGTTATCTGTAGACCATATTTTAGCAGCGTTATTTACAATAGGCAAATGGTGGAAACAACTAAAATTTCCATTGACAAATGAATGGATAAATACTATGTAATATAAACCACATTGGAATATATGGTGCAATATTATTAACCATTAAAATGAAAGCAGATTCTGATACATGCTACAACATGGATGAATCTTAAGGACATTATACTAAGTAAAAATGAAACAGTCACAAAAAGGCAGATACTGTACGTAAGGTACTTACAGTAGCTGTAGAGACAGGAAGTAGAATGGTGGTTGCCTGGAGGTAAGGGAGAGGAGAATGGGGAGTTAGTGTTTAATGGGTATGGAGTTTTAATTTGGGGTGATAAAATAACTCTGCAGATGAATGGTGGTGAGTGTGGCAGAACAATATGAATGTACCTAATGCCACCGGACTGCATACTTAAAAACGGTTAAAATGGTAAGTTTTCTGTTATGTGTATTTTATCCTAATAATAATGATAATAATAATAGTAAATCCTGCCCACAAAAAGGAGGAAGAGGAAAAGCTCACACTGAACTCAGAGTTTAGAGGTCTAAATCAGCTTCCAGCTTAATGTCCTACATTACATGTCTTGGATAAGACACATAGCTTCTCAGTTTTCATTTCTATTATATAAAGACAATAGTACCTTATTTACATGTCATAAGGATTAAATATACATAAAACATCCTATAAACTCTGACTTCTATGAAATATAAAATATTGTATTCTATCTTACCAGTTTGGGAAATGAACAATTTTAGAAGCAAAGGAACCTGAGATTCAAAGAAGGCTGTTGAGAGGCAGAGCCTGGTCTGGAACTGAAGGCTCTTCCATCCGCTCCAGCTCAGTGCTGCCTTGCTTATTGCTTTATTTTCTTGGGAAAGTGAAACAAACTGAAGCCAGCCCCAAGTAGCCTACCATGACCACCTGACTTGCTGGTCCTCATGCAGATTCTTCTCAGGTTGACAGCACCAGGAATTTAATGATAGACTGAGGAGAAGAAGAAACATTTCTTTCTGTGGGGACACTTGGAAAAAAACTATCCTCTTGTTTACCTGGATTCTCTTTTATTCCATAAATTATGTCTTTCATTCATCCTAGTTGACATGCCTCAGTTCATTTATCATCCTGAAGAATGTTCTTAATGTCTTGGTGCCTAAGGAAAAAAGCTTTGGGAGTGGAGAGGGGAAGATGCTCAGCGTTCTCAGTGCTGAGGCTGGGAGAAGGGCAGGGTTAAGTGTGACCCATCACCTCTCGCTTTGGCCAGAACAGTCCCCTGTCAGCCACAGGGCCAAGAGACTGCGTAAAGCTTCATACCTACCCTCCTCATCTCCTTATCCCCATGGCAGTATGAGCCATATCAGGTTTCACGTTCCAACTCATGTTCCAAAAGGGCAGCTTTCAATATCTAGGGAGTAGGGGCAAAGTAGGACATTTGGCACTGATGAGAGATACAATTGTGGGTGTATGATACTCTTTTACTCATGAACAGCTGCAACAGGAGCTGCTAAAAATCTTACAGAACAAGATTCACTTTTTAAGAAAATCTTTGCAAACAGATCCTGAGTCCATTTTGTGGAATCTCCGACTGAACTTAACACAAAGGATTTAAGTCTATTTTCCCAGCACTGAGTCTGCATGGGTGCGGACCCAAGCCAGACTGCTTAGAGACCTTGGAGATGAAAGGCCCAGCCAGGACAGCCAGCCAAACCCGCTGGCAGCTGGCCCTGCCACAAATGGAGCCAGAAGTTGGATTATTTCTGCTAGAATTTTCTTTTTCTGAAAAATTAGAATGCCATAGGAATAAGAAGTCATGGTGAGGACAAGTCACCTGCAACCTACGTCACCACTAAGCATTAATCATCATTTTCATCATCCGTTTGGCAAAACTGTCATTGGACATATGAGGATAGGTAATATACTAGGCATATGCAAGTTGAGCTGCCAACCAAAACATAAACAAACAACAACAAAATAGATTGGATTTTTATTGAAATGACAACAGTCCTTGGTATTTTTTGTTTGTTTTTTGGTATGTGCATGTGGAACACATAAGTAAAACATGACTTTTAACTTTCAATTTTTAGGACCTAATACCTGCACTGTGTGGGGTTAGGTGCAGCTGGACAATGTGAAACTGGACATAACCAAGGAGTTAAAAGAATGCAGTTTTTCCTTCTCTTAAGATCTCTGTGTCCGGCTCCTCACCTAAGAAAAATTTGAATGAACAATATTTCAAAAGTTTGCATACATGATTGAGTAGACAATATGTGTGATAAATCAAGTTTAGAAATTTACTATATACACCAAGGGTCCCCAATGGGGAACCTCTTAGAAACTGGCCTGCACAGTAGGATGTGAATGGTGATGACCAAACAATGCTTCATCTGTATTTACAGCTGCTCCCCATTGCTCACATTACTGCCTGAGCTCCACCTCCTGTCAGCTCAGGGGCAGCACTAGATTCTCACAGAGGCGTGAACCCTTTTGTAAACTGCGCGTGCAAGGGATCTATGATGCTGCACGTTTTCTGTTCTTTTCTTTTTTTGAGACAGAGTCTCACTCTGTCACCCAGGCTGGAGGGCAGTGGCGTGATCTCAGCCCACTGCAACCTCCACCTCCTGGGTTTCAAATGATTTTCCTGCCTCAGCCTCTTGAGTAGCTGGGACTACAGACATGCACCACCACGCCCAGCTAATTTTTTTTTGGTGTTTTTAGTAGAGACGAGGTTTCACCATGTTGACCAGTCTGGTCTTGAACTCCTGACCTCAAATTATCTGCCCACCTCGGCCTCCCATAGTGCTGGGATTACAAGCATAAGCCACTGAGCCCAGCCTGTTGCATACTTCTTATGAGGCTCTAATGCCTAATGATCTGTCACTGTCTCCAATCACCCCCAAATGGGACTGCCTTACTGCAGGAAAACAAGATCAGGGCTCCCACTGATTCTACATTATGGTGAGTTGTATAATTATTTCATTATATATTACAATTTAATAATAACAGAAATAAAATTCACAATAAATTTAATGTACTTGAATCATCCTGAAACCATCCCCTACACACCCTCACCCCAACTGATTTATGGAAAAATTGTCTTCTGTGAAACCAATTATTGGTGCCAAAAAGGTTGGGGGCTGCTGCTGTACACTGTAGTCAACTAAAGTAACAGCATCCTAAATCCTGTTAACCTCTAACATAACCTTATTTCAACTTCCATTTACCTTGTTAAATCTGTAAATTTACTTTGAATCTCTTTTAATGTTTTTAAATTAAAATTGAATTGGTGGCTTCCATAAAACATTCACCAACATAGACCACATTCTAAACCATAAAACACATCTAAACACATTTAAATAAATAGAAATTATACAAAGTATATTCTCAGACCAGAGTGGAATTAAATCTGAAATCAATAACAGAGAGATAGTTATAATATTCTAAAATATTAGATATTAAATAATATACTTCTAAGTAACAGATGAGTCAAATAAGAAGCCTCAAGAGAAATTTTAAAGTGTTTTACACCAAAAGAAAATAAAAAATTCAACTTATCAAAATATGTGGGATCCAGCAAAAGCAATAATTAGATGAAGATTTATAGTACTGAATGGATATATTAGAAAAAATGGAGGCTGGACATAGTGGCTCACGCCTGTACTTGTAGCACTTTGGGAGGCCGAGGTGGGCAGATCACTTGAGCCCAGGAGTCCAAGACCAGCCTGTGCAACATGGTAAAACCCCATTTCTGCTAAAAATACAAAAACTAGCTGGGGGTGGTGGCACGCACCTATAGTCTTAACTACTTGAGAGGCTGAGGTGGGATGATGGTTGAGTCTAGGAGACAAATGTTGCAGTGAGCCAAGATTGTGCCACTGCACTCCATCCTGGATGACAGAGCCAAACCGTCTTTAAAAAAGAAAAAAGAAGAACAAAAAGAAGGGTCTAAAATCAATAATCTAAGCTTCCTCCTTAGAAAACTAGAAAAAGAAAGCAGTTTATACCTAAAGCAACAAAAAATATAATAAAAATTAAAGCAAAAATCAATGAAATTGAAACAGAAAATCAATAGAAAAATTAATGAAACTAAAAGCTGGTTCTTTGGAAAGATTAATAAAACAGATAAACTTCTAGCCCAGCTAACCAAGAATAAAAGAGAAAAACATAAATTGCCAGTATCAGAAATGAAAGAGAGATCATAACTACCAATCCCATGGACATTAAAATGATAATTAAGGAATATTATTAACAACTCTATGCCCATACATTTGATCATTTAGATTAGATGGACTAATTCCTTGGAAGACAGCAACTACCAAAGCTTACATAGAAAGAAACGGATAATCTGAATAGTCCTATGTAACATGTATATACTGAATTTTGTTATGGGGAGGGGGAGAGAGAGAGAGAGAGAGAGAGGGAGAGAGGACTTATTTATTATAAGTAATTAGCTCACACAATTATGGGGACTGGCAAATCCAAAATCTGCAAAGAGGGTAAGAAGGCTAGAGGCCCAGGAAAGTTGATGCTGCAGTTCTACTCTGATTGCCAACTGCTATAGAGCCAGGAAGATCCAGTGTTGCAGGTAAGATCCAAAGGTAGTCTGTTGAAGAATTCTCTTTTGCTTAGATTAGGGTGGGCAGTTTTTTGTTCTGTTCAGCCCTTCAGCTGATTAGATAAGGCTTTGGAGGACAATTTTCCTTCCTCAAAGTTCATAGATTTAAATTTAATTTCATTGAAAAACACTTCCATAAAAATACCCAGAATAATGTTTGAACAAATATCTGGGTATACCGTGGCCCAGCTAAGTTGACACACAAAATTAGCCATCATAGACTATATCTACTAAAGAAATTAAATTAATAACTAATAACTGAAAAAAAGAAAGCACCAGACACAGATGGTTTCACTGCAAATTCTATCAAATATTTAAGGAATAAATAATACCAATTCTTTACAATCTCTTTCAGAAAATGAAAGTGAAGGGAACACTTTTTAGTTTATTTTATTAAACCACCATTACCCTAATATCAAACCAGATAAAGACATTACAAGAAGGGAAAACTATAGACTAATATATTTCATAAACATAGATGCAAAAATTCTCAACAAAATATTAGCAAATCATGTCCAACAATGTATATGAAGAATTACACATCACAAGCAAATGGGATTTATGGCAAGTATGCAAGTCTGCTTCAACATTTGACAATCAATTCATGTAACTACATCAATAGGCTAAAGACAAAAAATTATCTGGTCATATTAGCTGATGCAAAAGAAAGCCTTGACAAAATTCAACATCTGTTCAAAATAAAAACTCTCAGAAAACTAAGAATAGAGATAGCTTCCTCAACTCTATAAAGAACATCTATTAAAACAAATATGGCTAACATCATACTTAATGATGATAAACAGATGTCTTCTCCCTAAGATCAGATCAAGACAAAAATGTCTTCTCTCCTATTCAATATTATACTGGAAATCTTGGAAAGTGCAGTAAAACAAGAAAAGGAAATGAAAGGCACACAGGCTGGAAAAGGAGAAATCAAATTGTTTTGTTTGCAGATAACATGATTGATCATTTAGAAAATACCAAAGAATTTATAACAACAAAAAAATTCTAAAGGTAATAATCTGATTTTTCAAGGAGCAAATGATCTGAATGGATATTTCTCAAAAGAAGATATACAGGCCAGGTGCAGTGGCTCATGCCTGTAATCTCAGCACTTTGGGAGGCCAAGGCAGGTGGATCAGTTGAGGTCAGGAGTTCAAGGCCATCCTGGCCAACATAGTGAAACCCATTTCTACTAAAAATACAAAAATTAACCAGGTGTGGTAGTGGGTGTCTGTAATCCCAGCTACCTGGGAATCTGAGGCAGGAGAATCGCTTGGACCCAGAAGGTGGAGATTGCAGTAAGCCCAGATCATGCCACTACACTCCAACCTGGGTGACGGACTGAGACGCCCTTTCAAAAAAAAAAAAAAAAAAAAAAAAAAAAAAAAAAAAAAAAAAAAAAAGACATACAAATGCAAACAAGCTTGTGAAAATGAGATATCATCTCACCCAAATTAAAATGTCTTTTATCCAAAAGACAGGCAATAAAAAATGCTGGCAAGAATGTGGAGAAGAGAGAACTCTCATACACTGTTGGTGGAAATATAAGTTAATACTACCACTATAGAGAACAGTTTGGAGGTTCCTCAGAAAACTAAAAATAGAGTTACCATTGAGCCAGCAATCCCACTGATAGATATATACCCAAAAGAAAGGAAATGTACTGAAGAGTTCTGCACTCCCATGTTTATTGCAATTCTATTCACAATAGCCAAGATTTGAAAACAACTTAAGTGTTCATCAACAGATGAATGGATGAAGAAAATGTGATAAATATACACAATGAAGTATTATTCAGCCATGAAAAGGAATGCGATCCTGTCATTTGCAACAACATGAATGGAGCCAGAGATTGTTATGTTAAATACAATAAGTCAGCACAAAAATATAAATTTTGTATGTTCTCACTTATATGTGGGAACTCAAAACTAAAACATTTGAATTCATGGAGATAGGGAGTGAAGGTTACCAGAGGCTGGGGCAGGTAGTAGGAGGTGTGGAGGAGGGAGGGTGATTAATGAGTATAAAAAATAGAAAGAATGAATAAAATCTAGAATTTGATAGCACAATAGAGTGGCTATAGTCAATATTAATTTAATTGTACATTTAAATGTAACTAACAGTATAATTAGATTCTTTGTAATACAAAGGATAAATCCTTGAAGTGATGAATATCCTATTTACCCTGATGTGATTATTATACATTGTATGCCTGTATCAAAATATTCCATATACCCCATAGATATATATATATATACCTACTATATAGCCACAAAAGTTAAATTAAAAAAAAATAAAATGGGCAAAGATCTGTATAGACATCTCACCAAAAAAGATATAAAGACAGCAAATAACTGTATGAATAGATAGATGTGCAACATCATATTTCATCAGAGAACTGCAAATTCAGACAACCATGAGATATCCTGCACACCTATCAGAGTGGCTAAAATCAAAACAACTGACAGTACATGGAAATCTTATTCATTGCTGGTGAGAATATAAAATGATACAGCCATCTTGAAAATAGTTTGGCTGTTTCTTACAATACTTGACACATTCTTACCATATGATCTTGCTCCTAAGTATTTACCTAATTGACTTGAAAACTTAGGTCCACACAGAAAGTTGTGCATGGATGTTTATAGCAGTTTTATTCATAATTACCCAAATCTGGAAGCAACCAAGATGTTTTTCAGTAGGTAATAAATAAACTGTGGTACATTCATACAATGAAATATTATTCAGCAATAAAAAGAAAGGAGCTGTCAAACAATGAAAAGACATGGAGAACCCTTAAATGCATATTGAAAGAAGCTAGTATGAAAAGACTATATGCTGTATGATTCCAACTAAATGACATTCTAAAAAGGCAAAACTATAAATACAATAAAAAGATCAGTGGTTGCCAGGGGTTTAGCAGGAAGAGGTGAGAGATAAGTAAAGTAAGGGTGATAAAATTATTTTGTATAACGCTGTAATAGTGAATATACAACCTGATGTGTTTGTCAAAACCCATAGAACTCTACAACATAAAGCTTACCCTTATGTTAACATGGAACATAAACCTTAAGTAGGCATACTAAAAAATCATTTTGGAGGTTGATGATCCCGGAAAAGAATGCAGACTGTGATGAGAGAATCCATCTGAATTAAAAACATGCAAAATAACCTCACTGAAGGGGTGGGGAAAAAATGTATTGACCTAAGTAACTTCAGAAATGGATCCACTCTATAAAACTAAAGGCAAAAAAAACTGCACATAAACACTGTCTTCTAGCTGATATTGTTGCCTCCCATAAGAGTATAGGTTAACAACTCTGACATTCTTATGTATGTATACTGGACTGAAAAAATAAGCAACTCAATGGTAACTGATGAAAGCCAGGTTTCCCACTCTTGGGATGGAAGATTTTAGATACACATAAGAAGAGATTATAATGATCCATGTGGTAATAGATTAGAGTGGGGGCATCAGTACGAACTCATGTTTAACTTAATATATATCCAAATGATTACACAAATAAATACTTACAGATATGTTTATATACATAGTACACATGCAAACAATCCGATGCTTTGGTGGCTGAGAGGACCTAAAAGAAACAACACCCCAGTAGAAATCAGCACACATGGGACCCAGATCTTGGTTTCTAGTATCATTCTCTGATGAAAAGAACCAGGGCTCATTGAAGAAATGGCTGATTCTAGGACTAGGGAAGGAAATACATGAGTCAGGAATAACTTGTAGTGCTGGAAAGTAAGAAAGTGCTCAAAAAGAAAAAAACAGACAAACCCTAACAATGGCAGTACAGTATGTTGAAGTCACATATGTGCCAACTGAAGAACTCTAAACGGCCAAAGCCTGAATAATTTTGGGCAATATGATAAATGAAATATTATAGGATCATAATTCAAAGTATAAAGCAAATATCCATAAGTCCATGGTGATCCAATTAAATGAAAGGCTAAGAAACTCACAGCCAAGAGAAGCCTAAGGAGACATAAGAGCTGAATGTAAGATGGTATACTGAAACAAGAAAAGGACATTAAGTCAAAAACTAAGGAAATATGAATAAGCTATGGGCTTTAATTAACAATAATGTTCCAGTATTGGTTCATTAGTGGTAATTAAGGTACTATACTAATGTAAGAGATTAATAACAGAGAAAAATGTGGTGAGGACTCTTCCTATGGGAACTTTCTATACTATCTGCTCATTTTTTTTTTGTAAATCTAAAACTCTTCTAAAAACTGCATCTACTTGCCTTAAAAACAGTTAGAAATTGAATTATTGGCTTTTAAGTGTCAGCTCTTTCTCTTTTCCTTAATAATGGAAAATCTATATAACATCACTAAAAGCAAAAGAGTTGTCCTTCCAGGGTCCTACGTGGTGTCCTCTTTAAGTATGAGATCACCTGAACCAATCTCTAATAATAGTAAAGTGAGGTCAGAACTTTTGGCCACAAATGAAAAATCCTACATCAAAAATTTTACATTTTGGGGGTAGTAGTAGAAAGAGACATGGGAATTCTAATGTTGGAGGACTTCAAGATTTCCAATACTTATAACTTATAAAGTTAATAACCAATTTTAAAAAAACACCACTGTGGCATTTTTCAAGATGTTATCATCATTGTTTTGCAGAAATAAAGAAAATGAAAAGGACTTTAAACTCAACTTCCAAGTGCATGGAGAACACTACCACATTTGAATAGGCTCCATCAAACTCGCTCAATTGTAGCATGCTTGCCAAGTACCTACTCTCCAGGCTTTTCAGTTGGATGTGACTAACCTGAAACTCTTAGGAAATGACTGCTCCTTTCTGCAAAGGTGGAAACTAAGTCCCATGGATGTGTGAATCCTACGTCAGGCTGTTGTCCCTGTGCTCTGTAGGATGGCAGATCCTAAAGAGAAAAAAACAAAAAAAAAAACAGAAATCTTCCACTCTTTATGTGTACAAACTGAGGCTCAACAAGTATAAAAATTAATCCAATTTCACAGAGCTAATTAGTAGAATAATAACAATTCTTGGTTCATGATGCAAGGTCACCATTTCTGACACCTAGCTCGAGAGCTATTTTTCATTACCACACTATCTCCTGGTGCTTGAATTCTGAATGTTATATAATTAACTTATGCTGCTGTGTTGACTCTCCTAAAACTATACTCACAAGAATGAACAGGTATGCCTCATTTGATCGTGTTTTGCTTTATTGCACTTTGCAAATATAGCATTTTTTATAAATAGGAGATTTGTGGCAACCCTGTGTCAAGCAAGTCTGTTGGCACCACTTTTTCCATTAATATGTGTTCACTTCGTGTCTCTGCATCATATTTTGGTAATTCTTGCAATATTTCAAGTGTTTTTTCAATATTGTTATATCTATTATGGTCATCTGTGCTCAGTGGCATGCCACAAACCATACCCACGTAAGACAGTGAATTGAATCAATAAATGTTATGTGTGTCCTTGTCTGCTCCATCACCCGTTCCCCATCTCTCTCCCTCTCCTCAGGCCTCCCTATTCCTGGACATTCAAAAATAATGAAATTGGGCTAATTAATAATATCTAAGTGTTCAAGTGAAAGAAAAAGTTGCACGTCTCTCACTTTAAATCGAAAGCTAGAAATGATTAAGCTTGGGGAGGAAGGCACATAGAAAGTTGAAACAGGCTAAAAGCTAGGCCTCTTTGGCCAAACGGATAGCCAAGTCATGAAGGCAAAGAGAAATTAAAAGTGCTATTCCAGCGAAAAAACAAATGACAAGAAAGCAAAACAGCCTTCTTGATGCTAGAGAGAAAGTTCGAGTTGTCTGGATAGAAAATCAAGCCAGCCACATTTCCTTAAGCCAAAGCCTAATCTAGAGCAAGGCTCTCAATCTCTTTGACTCTATGAAACCTGGCAGAGGTGAAGAAGCAGCAGAAGGCAAGTCTGAAGTTGGCAGAGTTTCATTCATGAGACTTGAGGAAAGAAGCTGTCTCTATAACATAAAAGACCAAGGTGAAGCAGCACATACTGATGGAGAAGCTGCAGCAAGTTATCCAGAACATTCAGCTAAAATAACTGATGAAGGTGGCTACACTGGAGCACAGATTTTCAATATACAGAACAACTTTTTATTGGAGGAAGATGCCATCTAGGACATGAATAGGTAGAGAGAAGTCAATGCCTGGATTCAAAGCTTCAAAGGACAAGTTGACACTTTTTTTAGGGGCTAAATGCAGTCAGTGACTTTATGTTGACGCCGATGTTCATTTGCCATTTCAAAAATCTTAAGGCCCTTAGGAATTATCTTAAATCTACTCTACCTGGGCTCTCTATATAAGTGGAACAACAAAGCCTGGATGAAAGCACGTCTGTTTAAAACCTGGTTTACCAAACATTTTAATCCCACAGTTGAGACCTACTGCTGAGAAAAATAAATGTTTTATTTCAAAATATTACTATTCATTGACAATGCACCTGGTTACCCATGAGCTCTGATAGAGATGTACAAGGAAATTAATATTGGTTTTCTGCCTGCTAACAAAATGTCCATTCATTCTGCAGTCCATGGATCAAGAAGTAATTTTGACTTTCAAGTCTTATTATTTAAGAAATACATTTTGTAAGGCTAGAGCCACCATAGATAGTGATTATTCCGATGGATCTGAGCAAAATAAATTGAAAATCTTCCATAAAGGATTCACCATTCTAGATGCCATTAAGAACATTCATGATTTATATGAGGAGGTCAAAATATCAACATTAACAAGAGTTTGGAAGAAATTGATTCCAACCCACATGGATGCGTTTGAAGGGTTTAAGATTTCCGTGGAGGAAGTCACTGCAGATGTGATGGAAAAAGCACAAGAACTAGCATTAGAAGTGGAGCCTGAAGATTTGACTGAATTCCTGTAATCTCATGATAAAACTTTAATGGATGAAGAGTTGTTTCTTATTGATGAGCAAAGAAAGTGATTTCTTGAGATGGAATCGACTCCTGGTGAAGATGCTGTGAACATTGTTAAAATGACAACAAAGGATTTAGAATATTACATAGACTTAGTAACTGAAGCAGTGTCAAGATTTGGGAGATGGGTTCCAATTTTTAAAGAAGTTCTACTGTGGGTAAAATGATATCAAACAGCATCACATCCCTCAGAGAAATCTTTCATGAAGGAAGAATCAATCAATGTGACAACCTTCATTGTTGTCTTATGTTAAGAAATTGCCAGCCAGGCGCAGTGACTCACACCTGTCATCCCAGCACTTTGGGAGGCCAAGGCAGATAGATTACCTGAAGTCAGGAGTTCCAGACCAGGCTGGCCAACATTGTGAAACCCCATCTTTACTAAAACTACAAAAAATTAGCTGGGCTTGTGGGTGCCTGTAATCCCAGCTATTCAGAAGGCTGAGGCAGGAGAATCACTTAAAGTTGCAATGAGCCGCGATCGCGCCATTGCACTCCAGCCTGAGCAACAAAAGCAAGACTCTGTCCAAAAATTTAAAAACGGAAAAGAAATTGCCACAGCCATCCCAGCCTTTAGCAACCACCACCCTAATCAGTCAGCAGCTACATCAACATCAAGACAAGAAGCCTCCACCAACAAAAAGATTATGGCTCACCAAAGGCTCCAATGATCATTAGCAAGTTTTCAGCAATAATGTATTTTAAATTAATGTATGTACATTGCTTTTCTTAATTTTTTTTATTTCTATAGGTTTTTGGGGAACAGGTAATATTTGGTTACATGAATAAGTTCCTTACTGGTGATTTGTGAGATTTGGATGCACCCATCACCTGAGCAGTATACACTGTTCATTGCTTTCTTAGACATAATGCTGCTGCCACTATGATATTATACATATGTATATGTGCTTTGCTTTATGTTTGTGTCCATGATTCCTGGCGTATAACTCCCATAGCTTTTGTTACCCCTCCCCACCCTACCCCACCCCTCCGCCACACATTTTGTCACAGAAGTCTTCTGTGTTGATTGTTGTGCTGGTGTGAGAGCAAAGAAAAAACATGGTTTGAGTTTTTCCTAAACACACATTTCATGAACTACAGTATAGTATAAATATAACTTTTATATGTACTGGGAGTTCAAAAAATTTGTGTGACTCTCACTTGATTGCAATAGGATGGTCTAAAAGCAAACCTGCCATATATCCTGCCATATCTGTGTACTATACACAGAATCCACTTGATACTGCTGATAGGAGAAAAACATTCTCATGGTTTCAACTCACACAGTCTTTGAGATAATCCCATTTCTGAAAAGAATGTTTAAGCAAGGTGGTCATTTTCAGGAGTACTTATACCCTCTTTCCCTGAGAACTGTGATTATAGAACAGCAGATGAAAATTTACCCATGATTCAATTTTCCAACATATCACCAATGTTAGAAAGGTAGTAACTAAAACATAGGATGAAATTGCATGAAACGCCGCTCCCTGAAGAGAGAGGCTGTAGTCCTAGCTACTCACGAGACTGAGGTGGGAGGATCACTTGAGCCAGGGAGGTCGAGGTTGCAGTAAGCCAAGATTGCATCCCTGTATTTCAGCCTGAGTGACAGAGCAGGCCCTGTCTCAAAAAAACAAAACAAAACAAAACAAAAAAAGACAGTAAATTTTGGCTGTATAAAAGTATTCAATCCGTTGTTCAACACATGTTTTTGAATGTCTACTTTGTGCCAAACTGTTTGCAGAACTAGGAATACAGCAATGAACAACAATATATACCAAAAATGCTTCCTTCAGGAATTTATGTTATAATAGAAAAGACACAAGTACACTAGATATTTTTAAAAAGTAAAATGTATACTAGTAGGATAAAGGACATAAGAAGAGTTTGATGGGGACAGAGTGAAACTTTTGGAAGAGAATCCTGGTAAGATCTCAAAGAGAAAGACACTTATGGGTAATAAGTTAACCGAATAAAGACCAGGAAAGAGAGAGGGAGAGCAACATTTTTGAGGATTTCTTCATTTTATGAATATGAAAGTTGAGGCTGAGGGTAGACTGGCTGTAGGTCACAGAGATAGTATGTGGTACAGTTAAGTGGGATAGATCTTCTGACTTTGATCCAGTGTCCTTGAGACTGCATCACAGTTGCCTCACACAGAAGCCAAAAAATAGAGACAGTGAATTGCCACTTTGCCAACTCCCCAAGTGGGCTCTTTTACCTATCATTTATTGAAGTTTTCCAGACACCAACTATGAACACAAAGAATGTCAGAGGCTGGGGGAAAATATATCCTCTTTGAACAGGAGAGGAGAGGTAAATATGTTTTCTTGAATTGAAAGAAAATAAAAATCTAGATTATTATTACATATTCTTATGCAAACCCTGTATTTATTGAAGTTAGGCCTGGAAGGGTTGCATTTTTCTTTTTCACACCTAAGAAAATCCACCTAGGCCGGGCGCGGTGGCTCAAGCCTGTAATTCCAGCACTTTGGGAGGCCGAGGCGGGTGGATCACGAGGTCAAGAGATCGAGGCCATCCTGGTCAACATGGTGAAACCCCGTCTCTACTAAAAAAAAATACAAAAAACATTAGCTGGGCATGGTGGCGCGTGCCTGTAATCCCAGCTACTCAGGAGGTTGAGGCAGGAGAATTGCCTGAACCCAGGAGGCGGAGGTTGCGGTGAGCCGAGATCGCGCCATTGCACTCCAGCCTGAGTAACAAGAGCGAAACTCCGTCTCAAAAAAAAAAAAAAAAAGAAAAAAGAAAATCCACCTAAATAGTATTATTATCTAGTAAACAAATTGAAGATCAGAAGCCAAAATATGAGAAGCATTCTGATTTTAAAAAGGAAATGTACGTTTTGTTTTCTCTCTCCAAGAAACTGAATTAATCTTGCTCTGTCTCCAACTTTCAGATCCATTAGCTTTGACCACGGGATGGGCACCAATGGGTATATTTGTTTGCTATTTTTCATTAAACATAAATCTAAAGAAATATTTGTGCTTTCTAAGTCTTTTGAATTTGCTTGACTATGGATGAGTTGGAATTTAAACCCAGGTTCCAGTCCAGTATCTGCAAAAAGTTCGACCAATGAAAACAGATTTAGGTAGCAGTTGAGAAAATATATTAACAAGAACCAGTATATTTAGTTGCTGGATTTCACTGCCTTTAGCCATATTCTGAATTACACTGTGTCAGTGAGCATAACAACTTTTGTTCCTTTAATACATGGAGTGGATTGGTGGGTATTCAAATTATTCAAATAGATACATTATTGATATATTTAATATATAAAAATATATGTTGATGTATTAAATATAAATTATTGATATATTAAATATATTATTATAAATATACAAATTATTCAAATATATAAACAAATTTCTCTTATTCTGAAGCAATAAAAATGTTAATTAATTAATACTTGACAGTTCTATTCAATGTTTTGTCAAAGACCTTTCTAATACTTTAAAAGTAAATTTACTAGGCCTTGAGTATTCTAAAATCCTGTTCTCACTGCTAGCTTTAGACATGTAAGGACATGGAAGCAACAAAATTGGCCAAGGACAAAGAGAGAATGTGTCAGCATTGAAACTGAAGTCTTGGATCCACATCTGGGTGTTACATTACCAAACAGGAGGAGATAAAGATGGATACTTTATCTGGGCTGGGCTAAACGGTGCCGTTTCAATGATTTAGGAAGAAATTGAGTTTGCAAAAATGAACGTAACATAAGAGGCAAGAAACAAGGTAGAGGAAACTCAATTTTCATCTGGTAGAGAACATTTGGAGGGCATTTGAATGTGTTCTTTCAATATATCTAAGAAAACTAAAATCTCAATAAGGTAGTTAAAACTATTAAAAGGTAGCACTCTATTTGAAGAATCATTATGTGGAAGAAAGATACATCAAATTTCTTATTTAGAAACCAATATTTATCTTTCTTTGTCAGAAAGGCTGGGTTCAGATTCTGATAATGCCATTGGCTAGCTGTGTGATCATGGGCAGATATCTTAGTCTCTTTAAAAGTGAGTTGCTAACAGTACCAAATGAATTAACACATGAGAAGTGTTTATCATTATGCTTGGACCATAGTATGCATCCAATAAATGGTAAGTACACTTCTGCTGCTACTAATACAGCTTGAGCAAAAGCACGTGGGGGAATCTGGACATGCATGGAAAGCATATACTGCAGCTGAAGGGGGCTGGGAAGGCCCTTTTTCCTTGGGGGATGATGAATAAACTGTGTTATGCACCTGTGTTTTGACTGAGGGCTGTCACATGAGATCAAGTGGGGAATTTTGCACTTGTGACATAATATCAATGTTCAAGAAGTTTCAAACTTTGGAGCATTTTGGATTTTGGATTTTCACATTAGGGATGCTCAACCTGTAGCAGTAGTAGTGGTAGCTACTGTGCATTATTTACTGTGTTTCTATTGCTTGTTCTCTGCTCTATGGCCTAAACATATTATTGAAAATGTTAAAAAGACCTACATGGCATCCGTAGGGTAGTGCAAGTATTCCAAAATCTGAAATACTTTTGGTCCCAATGATTCAGCTAAGAGGTACTCAATCTGTACTATTCCTGTATTATCCTTTGTTCCCCTTCGTTTTCCTATGTCCCTACTCACTCACTTGTCTTTTCATCCTCCTACTTTATTCGACAACATTGTAATCTAAGCAAGGAATAATTGAGTCAGAAAACTGACATATTCAATTAATTCTCAGATCAAAAAGCTCAGTGGTCTCAAAACCCAAAGTTCTTGTTTTTTGTGATGTTTCCTATGAAAGAATGGTTCCACTTAAAATGACTTCACTTCTTACTTTTCTAAAACGATGGAGGTCATCTGAACATCTGCTCTGAAGCTGCAACTGTCTCTGAGCATGACTTTATATTTTAAATCTCTCTAAAAACCTTTTTATCCTTTTATTTCAGAGAGAAATGTATTTTTCTTTCTTGGAAGTTACCTTTCCCCAAGTTTTCCATATCCTTGAGAAAACTGCTTCCACATTTTCCCTATTCTTCTTTCCATTTACCTTAAAAATATCACAAGATGTTTCTAAGGTTTTTGTAAAAAGTGGCACACACAAATATTCAAGTAGAAAAGAAAGTTAAAAGTCACACAAAATTCTACCACCTAGAATCACTGTCATTAGCATATGAGACATTTCAGACATCTTTTTATTTGCACGTGGAAAGAAAAAATAATAAATAGATATAACTCTTCAAAAATCAAACTACTTTTAAATTAAAAATATTCAATTTATTGTTATTTGAAATGCATAGACAATATAAAAATGAAATTGAAGGAACTGATGAACTTTAGGTAAATGTTTCCCTGCCAAAATAAATATTATTTCCTAAGAAAAACCGTAAAGCTTGGTGGAGGGGAAGATAAGAAGTTTGAGACTTCTACTTCTAGCCCATATGAAATACCAGGGACTAGATTTGTCCAGCTGTCTTAAAGAAGTAAAGAACAGAGTGAAATATATTAAACAATAATTGTAATTCATTGAACAACAAACATTGCAGGAAAGTAATTTCTGTGGGAAGGAAAACAAATACAGTAATGTAAGCCCTATAATTGTCCCAGGGAACTTCCTAAAGAGAATTTCTAAGGCTCAAAACAGGGAGTGTAAATCAAAAAGGAGCCCAATAGTCTCTCTGAGATAAGAAGTCAGAGTTCAGATTTTAAAGAGGCTAAGGTGGCCGGGTACAGTGGCTCAGGATTGTAACCCCAGCACTTTGGGAGGCCAAGGTGAGTGGATCACCTCAGGTCGGAAATTGGAGACCAGACTGACCAACCTGGAGAAACACTGTCTCTACTAAAAATACAAAAAAAATTAGCTGGGTGTGGTGGCACATGCCTGTAATCCCAGCTCCTAGGGAGACTGAGGCCGGAGAATCGCTTGAACCTGGGCAGCAGAGATTGTGGTGAGTTGAGATTGTGCCATTGCTCTCCAGCCTGGCAACAAGAGCAAAACTCTGTCTAAAAAAAATAGAGGCTAAGGTGTGTGGAATTCATGGGCTGGAGTCACAGAGAGGGAAAATCTTCAAAGGCCAAGAGTTCTGAAGATCTACAGAGGGTTCCTTTTAAATCCTTACTTCATCATTGCATACACTGAGAAAACTGTGATGGCACAGAAAGAACTGCAGAAAGGAGCTTGTGGAACAATCCTTGGAGATCACACAGGTTTGGGAATAAAACATCTTTCCACCAGCCAGAGTGGAAAGACCTCCTAACACTTGAAATAACTAGAACTGTCAGAAGGGTATTACCTTAGTAATGGAGCCCATTAAGCTGGCAAAGTCACCAGCTTAACTTTTCCAGCTTAGTTGGCTCCATTAGTTTTAGGTGATTAAGATTTTCTGTTTGAATACCTAAGTAATTTTTTATTATGTCATAATTGATTCAATGTTGATTTTTCTATACCAGTTTTGGCTATAATATGGTGTACCCTTTCAATCTGATTATTAACATCTTCTATTTCAGAGAAAATATTCTATGTTATATTATTATATACTTTGCCTATTTATTTGTAGTATTCTCTAGGATACCACAAATGTCTAGGGATATTTAGAAAATATCCTTGTGTTGGATCATCTTTGTCTGTCTTCTATGTCTATTATTTTTCTCTATAATTACTTTTTCTTTTAAAAAGTTTTCCCTCTATGTATCACTTTGCTAGGGCTGCCATTAAAAAATACCACAAACTGAGTTGCTTACACAATACAAAAGTTTCGCACAGTTCTGAAGGCTGGAAGTTCAAGATCAAGTTGCTGGCAGGGTTGGTTTCTCCTGAGTTCTCTCTCCTTGGCTTGTAGAGGCCACTTTCTTGCAGTGTCCTCACATGACTCTTTCTCTGTGCAAGTGCATTCCTAGTGTCTCTTCTCTTTCTTATAAGGGCATGAGTTCTATTGGATTAGGGTCTTGCCCCATGACCTTATTTTACCTTAATTACTTCTTTAAAGGGTGTGTGTGTGTGTGTGTGTGTGTGTGTGTGTATAAACTTTTATTTTAGATTCAGGAGGTACATGCGCAGGTTTGTTGCATGGGTATATTGTGTGATGTTGAGGTTTGGAATATAATTGATTCAATAATCCAGGTAGTGAGCCCAGGAAATTTTTCAGCCTACAGCCCCTATATTTAAATATATCACGTTTTAAGGTACTGGAAGTTAAAACTTCAATGTATGAATTTGGTGATGGGGAGCGGGTAGACACAATTCAGCCCAATACATGCTGCATTCATAGAGTTTCACAAGTCTTTTCTATATTTTAGCAATATATTTTCTATTCCTTGAAGTTTCTGGTTTCTTGATTTTGAAATGGTGTTGTCTTCGATCCTTAGCTTTCAGTTTCCACTTCCATTTTGTCTAGTGCTTTTCACTGGACAATGTTGTTCTTAAATAAACAACAACAACAACAATAAAATGAACAAAGGAGGAATCTCAGGACAGCAGAAACAAAGCACAATAGAAACACCAGAAACGAGGACAGAACAGAACAACAGGAAGAGTAAAGATACGGGTAAATACAACTGGCTTTCTTTCTCCTCTTGAATTTTCTAAATTATGCTTGGTGAAAGCAAAAGGAAAGACATAGTTCTCAAGTACAGAAGAAATAAGGAACTCATCATTAGAATAAGTAGAAGGTCTGGGAAAATCTTCCCAACTTATGTAGAAACAAGGTTAACAAAACACAAAATGAAATGAATAACCACCACAACCAAGCAAGTACTCTACAGCGTAAGCAAGAAGAAAGGGATATTTCTTCTTGTTCTATTGCATTCTTGTTCTATTGTATACACGTTCTTGCATCATGAAATATTAGTAGGAAATTACCTTCTGTTTTACGGCTTATATTTTCTTTTATTTTTTTGAGAAGGAGTCTCACTCTCGTCCAGGCTAGAGTGCTGTAGCACAATCTCTGCTCATGGCAATATCCAGCTCGCCGCAACCTCCACCTCCCGGGTTCAAGTGATTCTGTTGCTTCAGCCTCCTGAGTAACTGGGACTGCAGGCACGCACCACCATGCCTGGGTAATTTTTAAAATATTTTTAGTAGAGACGGGGTTTCACCATGTTGGCCTGGCTGATCTTGATCTCCTGACCTTGTGATCCACCCACCTCAGCCTCCCAAAGTGCTGGGATTACAGGCATGAGCCACCGTGTCTTTCTTTCTTTTCTTTCTTTCTTCTTTTGTTTTGTTTTTGAGATGAAGTCTCACTCTGTTGCCAGGCTGGAGTGCAGTGGCACAATCTCTGCTCACTGCAACATCAGGCTCACTGCAACCTCCGCCTCCCGGATTCAAGTAATTCTCCTGCTTCAGCCTCCCGAGCAGCTGGGACCACAGGCACATGCCACCACGCTTAGCTAATTTTTTTTGTATTTTTAGTAGAGACAAGGTTTCACCATGTTGGCCAGGATGGTCTTGATCTCTTGACCTCGTGATCCACTGCCTCAGCCTCCCAATATGAGTTATATTGTCTTCGAGATTGGATTCATTCTCTCTATTTTGAATAAATATCCCTTTCTTCTTGCTTACGCTGTAGAGTACTTGCTTGGTTGTGGTGGTTATTCATTTCATTTTGTGTTTTGTTAACCTTGTTTCTACATAAGTTGGGAAGATTTTCCCAGACCTTCTACTTATTCTAATGATGAGTTCCTTATTTCTTCTGTACTTGAGAACTATGTCTTTCCTTTTGCTTTCACCAAGCATAATTTAGAAAATTCAAGAGGAGAAAGAAAGCCAGTTGTATTTACCCGTATCTTTACCCTTCCCGTTGTTCTGTTCTGTCCTCGTTTCTGGTGTTTCTATTGTGCTTTGTTTCTGCTGTCCTGAGATTCCTCCTTTGTTCATTTTATTGTTGTTGTTGTTGTTTATTTAAGAATTTCCTTTTGCCATTCTTTTGAGTAGGTCTGCTGGTGAAAAATTCTTTTGGTTTTCTGCATCTGAGAATGTCTTGAATTCTTCTTTAATTCTGAAGTATATTTTTGTTGGATAAAGAATTCTCAGTTGATAGTTCTTTTCTTTTAGCATTTAAAATGATATTATTCTATTTCTTTCTAGTCTGTATGATTTCTAATGAGAAATCACTCTTCTTCAAATTATGTTTCCCCTACAGGTAAGGTGTTTTTTTCTTGCTAACTTCAATAATTTTTTCTTTGTCTTTAGTTTTCAGAAATTTCACTGTATTGTGTCTTAATACGAATCTTTCATTTTATCTTGTTTAAGTTTCTCTCAGCTTTTTGAATCTGAAAGTTTTTGCTTTTTGCCTAATTTCAGGAATTTTCAGCTATTATTGCTTTGAATACTTTTTTCAGCTCCACCTTTTTTTTCCAATTCTTTTAGGACTCCAAAGAAACAAATGTTAGATCTTTCGTTAGAGTCCAATATGTTCCTAAGGCTCTCTTTGTTTGTTTTCAGTCTGTTTTCTCTTTATGTTTTAGATTGAGTAATTTCTATTGTACTATCTTAAAGTTCACTGATTCTTTCTCTTGTCTTATTTATTCTTATGTTGAGCCTATTCAATGTGTTTTTAAATTTTGGTTATTATACTACTCAGTTCTAAAATTTTTATTCGATTCTTCTATATATCTTTTATTTCTTTGTTCCTTTTTTGTTTCAAACATGTTCATAATTGCTTGTTGAAGGATTTTTATGATGACTGCTTTAAACTCCTTGTCAGATAATTCCAACATCTGCATTGGTGTCTGTTGATTGTCTTTTCTTATTCAACTTAACATTTTCTTTGTTCCTGATATGACAAGTGATTACTGATTGTGTCTTGGACACTTTTGGTATATTATGAGACTTTCGATATCATTTAAGACTTCTGTTCTAACAGACCTCCTGTGACACCACACTGGTGGGAGAAGGGAGATGGTACCTCGTTCCTGTCACGTGAGAGAAGTCTAAATCCTCCATGCAAAATGCCAGAGGGAGATGGAAGGAATCTTCATTAGTGCTGGCAGCTGGAAGTGCAAACTCCCACTAGGCCTTCCACTCTGACTGGGAGTGTGAAGAGCAGCTTGTTACTTCTCCCCACGTGGTCTCTGCTGACACTGAGTTGAAGGATTTTGTTACCACTGGAAGTTGGTGAAAGTCAGGCTTCTCATTTAGCCTTCTCTGACATCATGCTGGTGGGAAAGGGGAGGAATGCCTCATACTAGTAGGTGGGTTTGGAGGTTTTAGGCTCCCAATTTGGTCTCTACTGACTCCCCTGTGGTAAAGGGCGGCTCTTTGCTGTGTGAAAGTTCAAGGTCCTGACTCAGTTTTTGCTGATGTGGTGACCATGAAGCTGCAGTTTTTTCAGAATGTTTGCTTGGATTAGGGGAGTTATTGTGTGAAAGTTTTTTGTCTTGCTAAACTGTCTCTTTCATGGTCCTTTGACTAGACAGAGTCAGCTTTTCTGGTTGTCTATTTTGTTTGTTTTTTCTGTGCCCATTGTGATTTCTGAGTTGCCAGCTTCTTCCTAACCCAGTCTGGGATACATGGAGCAAAAAGAAAACCCAGGGAACTCACCTCTGTCTTCTTTTCAGGTTTCAAAATCCCTATTCAGTTGTTTCTCTTCTTTCCACCTTTCAGCATTATGTTTTCTTTGTTTTATACATAATGTCTGGAAATTTTAGCTGTAACGTGGGAGGAACAGGGAGAAGGGTGTCTACTCCAAATTATCCTGTATCTTCCTTTTTCAGCAACAAAGTAAAAGCTGGATATTGAGTTCAATCCACTTTTCTATAACCTGATGTTTTAAAAACGTGATAGCAGGAGAGCTCTATGCAACCGTGAATTGCCTTAATTAGAGAAACTATAGTTTGTTTTGTTCTTTGAACTTTGTTGATAGTTTTCATATTGGAAGATACCCTTGCATATTTCTCTAAGTGAGAACTGATGTCTGAGAGAGTCATTTCTGGTTATTTTATTGCAGTTGATCCTTTAACAATGTGCGAGTTAAGGGTGCCAGCCCCCTGTGCAGTCAAAAATCTGCATATAACTTTTAACTCCCCCAAACTTAACTACTAATATCCTACTGCTGACCAGAAGCCTTACTAATAACATACACCATTGATTAACACATTTTTTATGTTATACATATTTTATAGATATATATCTAAAGAAAATAAAATGTTATTAAGAAAATCATAAGGAAGAAAAAATATATTTACTATTCATTAAGTGGAAGTGGATCATCATAAAGGTTTACATTCTTATCATCTCCCATGGATTAGGCTGAGGAGGAAGTAGAGGGATTTGTCTTGCTGTGTTCAGAGAAGACAGAGGCAGAAGAAAATTTCTGTATAAGCAGGCCCACATAGTTCAAACCCATGTTCAGGGTGACACTATACTTTTTTAAAATCTACTTTTTGCTATGTAACTTTAACTTTTCTACATGCATGTGTAGTAACATAAAATAATTTTTCAAAGGGAGAGGTAAAGTATGAAACCCAACCAATCTTCCCCTCTCCCACTCTTCCAGTATCAGTGAAAACTCTCATGATTTGCTGATTCACTAGTACTGTTTCTCACGTGTTGAATGGGGTTAGATCAAGGTTTCTCAACTCTGAGGCTAGTGAGTTTTGGGTTCAGATAATTTCTCGTTGTTGCCCTGTGTAATACTGGTTATTTAGCAGCATCCCTTGTAAGAATAAAATATGTCTCCAGACATTGCCAAATGTCCCTTGGGTAGCAAAAATCAGTCCTGGTTGAGACCCACTGGATTAGAATGAGTGCTATTTTATTCTTGCCTTAATCCTCATTTTCATTCCTTGGCAGATCTGTTAACATTTATGGGAGAAGATTGCACTTCTTTTCCTGTTTGATTTCTGCCAGACTAGTTTTTGGGTCCACTTTGCTAGATTTTATTCAATTCATTTAATGCCAAGGGACAGTTTTCTCCTCTTTACTCTTTCCTTATTCATATTTTTACTCTTTGGACTTTTCCTGCATTGATATTCTGTAACGTGAAGAAGAAAAATATTAACATGTATGGCTTTGCTGGCTCCTCCGTGGCTCTTATATTTCTTTCAAATACTTGGATTAAGTTGTTTTTATAGCATCTGTTATTACCTGCCATTTAATTATTAAATAATTTCTTAAATACAATAAGCCCATTAGTTTTCATCCTGATTGATGTCTTTTTCATCATTGACCTCTTCTTGAACCATAGTACCTTAGAGACTTCATCTACTTTGTTAGCTTCAGTTCTTCACTATGAAGATCACCAAAAGAACATGTCTAACATGGCATCTTACTTGTGCTCTAGTTTCATAGCTCTATTTTCACAAAATATCTACTTGCATGTCCCAAATCTGACATATTTGAAACAAGTTTGTCATCATTTCCTGCAAATCATGTCCCCTCTGAGTTTCTTATTTCTATCCTGTACCCAAGTATCCTTTGTATTTCCACTTCAACTACTGTAATGCTTCCTTTGTTACCTCATGCTTGGGTTATTTGAAGCAGCTTCCTACTTATCTTCCTGTTTCTAGTCTCTCACATACCACCTGGTGTCAGATCAATCTTACTTAAATTACACTTTTGTAATATTAAGTTCCTGTTAAAACCAAAACTAAACAAACAAAAACTTCAATCATCATTCTTCTCTAATACTTTCAGATTGTGGTGCCAGAGGATCAAATATAGAGACAATAGTACCTAAGATTACACTTCACAATCAAACTAGATAGTGGATTAAATGTTAGTGAGCAAGTCTGCAAATTATTTATATAAAGACATTCCAATTTGACTTTCTATAAAACCACATAAACTAGCTTAGATCAGCAGAACAGAAATAACCACTTCTACAGTAACTTCTCTAAATTTAAGTAGTTTTATTATTTATTGAAATATTTAGTGTTCTGCAGTGTTCTAAAATATATTCATAAGAAAACATGAATAAATATGGAAACAGTTTGATATATTGACTTGGGTGTGCTTGTGGTTAAAGTTTTTTTTGTTTCCTTTACAATTCTGTTAATAGTAGTGTAATGTTTTTTATAAGCAAAAAGCTACAAAAACAAAAAGCAAAACGTATTTATGATTTTATTTTTAAATTGGAATAAAAAACCTAGAAATGTTTTACTCCATAAATGGATGGAGGAATGTTTGCAGTATAGATATTTTCAGAGGTAATCTGGATTATCATACAATAAAGTGGCAGTGGTCAATATTTTCTTTAAGAAGAGATATCTGATAAATTTTAGTTTGGACTTGAAACTCAGCCTCAAAGGTGACTCAAAGTCTGTCCCATTTCCTCTCCCATGAGTCCTTCCTTACTCAACCAAAACTTCAGGAGCATAAAACTAGTTGTCTTGAATACTGTTTTTAGCAGCACCAAGGGGTGTGGTGTTGATGGAAAACTATATGACTGGCTGCCTACTTACCTGCCTCATCTTATCCTATTCTCCCTCTCCCTCCTTATATAACAGCCATGCAATCATTTCAGTGCTTCAAATATCACAGCTCCTTTCCATGTCACAGGAGCCACATGCATTTTCCTTTTATAGCATGTCTCCCTACCTGTCCCTGCCCCAATTACTTTATTCTCACTCATCCTTCATGCCTTAATTTCACTGTCAAGTCCTGGTTCATGTTTAGAAATGGTGCATAAAGACAGGATTTTCCCACCACCCCCCACCTCCTTTTTCCTATCAGAAATCATTCAAAAACAAGGAGAAAGAACAACCAGAAATATTAACCTTACCTCCCACAACACTAGCGGGTAGATGTAGCTATGAGCTGTAGGAAAAGAGGAAGAAATGCCAGATACAGGCAAGATAAAGTAGAAGTGCAAAAAGATACTCTGAGGTGACTTTTAAAAGGGCAGTAGTTCTATTCTTACAATGCCACATGTACGTGCATTGTCTACATGCCTTTTCATGAATTGATCTCCTGTATTAGCCATCACAACATTCAATGAGATAATATTTACCCAGTAAAGGGCTAGTATTATTAGCCCTTTACTGCAGAACTAGAGTTACGCAGCTATTATGTGGCAGCGCTGTAATTTCAAATCAGAACTCACAGCACTGCCACTGTGCTGTGAGAAATGTGCAAATATCCAGCTCATAAGGAATGTCCTTTACTCAAAGTTGAGTATAACCACAAAGTAACCACACTGAATCTATGTAATTACTTAAAAAAGAAAGAAAGAGAGAGAGGAAAGAAAAAGAAAGAAAGAAAGAAAGAAAGAAAGAAAGAAAGAAAGAAAGAAAGAAAGAAAGAAAAAAGAA
>NW_016107319.1:10596626-10607868 GCF_001604975.1 Cebus imitator
AAGGAAAGAGAGAGAAAGAAAACTGTTGAAGGAATAGAGAAAAACAAATAGTACAAATGGCAGATGAAGAATATATCCCAGAAGAATTTTGTTATGAACCAGAAGAAAAGTATTACCATGGTACAGTTGTGATCCCTAGGAAGGAAGGAAGGAAGGAAGGAAGGAAGGAAGGAAGGAAGGAAGGAAGGGAGGGAAGAAAGTTCTTTGACTGTACCACATTTCTGAGAAAATTTTGACAAAACCAGCGGAGAGTCCTCTGGCCAACACTGTCCATTACAGGAGCCTCACATCTCCTAAAAATAGTTCTGCCTTTGTATCCCGGCCACGCTTTGTCACTGAGTAGGAGCATCTCATGGGAAAGCATGGCCTCCTCCCAAATATAGTGTTGGGTTTCAGAGCATAACAGCTGAGGCCCTTTGTCAATTATGTTCCCTACAGAAAGACATCTTAGAAGTGTGTTTTCATGGCTATAATAGATGGAATTATGCATTTACCTCCATTCCCTTTCAAAACTCTACTGAAAGGGTGACATAGAAATTAAAAGACCAACACACACACACACACACACACACACACACACAGAATTGGAGAAAAGAACACCATATGCCAACAACATTTTGAAATTGGAGAGCAGGTGGTAATTGACACAGCAGACCAGAGAAGGCTAAAACTTAGGCCAGTATGTGTGTCAAGCTCATAAGAAACAGAAACAAAATGATTGCCCTCATCCTAACTCAGATATTAAACGTTACTGGTAGCACTGAAGACAGAAAAGCAGGGCAAGTTCTGATTGTAAGTATATTTTAAAATCAGTTAAACCCCTTTATCCCTTCCCTACCCCAAATAGCCATGCTATCTCCTCTCCTGAGATTCAGCAGATTGCTCGGATATTACTTGCTGGAGAACCTGAACCAGACAGATTAACTCTGCACTTGGGGACATCATAATATCTTGTGGATAGGAGTAACTTAAGTTTACTTACTGAGAGGTGAGGACCACTCCAACTTTCTCATGTCCCAGAACTGCAGGACATGCTTAATCCTTTCCCAGTCTCAGCTCACAACTGAGAAGTTTCTTTCAGGTGGAAGTCACTGAATACTGCATGTTCTCCCTTATAGGTGAAAGCTAAATGATGAGAACTCTTGGTCATAAGGAAGGGAACAACAGACACTGGGGCCTACTTGAGGGTGGAGGGTGGGAGGAGGAAGATAATCAGAAAAAAATAACTACTGGGTAGTAGGCTTAGCACCTGGGGGATGAAATAATCTATACAACAAACACCTGTAGCACAAGTTTACCTATATAACAAACCTGCACATGTACTCCTGAACCTAAAATTAAACTTTTTTTTTTTTTTTTTTTTTGAGATGGAGTTTTGCTGTTATTGCCCAGGCTGGAGTGCAATGGCACAATCTCGGCTCACCGCAACCTTCACCTCCCAGGTTCAAGTGATACTCCTGTCTCAGCCTCCCAAGTAGCTGGGATTACAGGCATGCGCCACCACACCTGGCTTATTTTTTGTATTTTTAGTAGAGACGGGGTTTTTCCATGTTGGTCAGGCTAAAGGTTTTTTTAAAAAAGAAGTGGCTGTTTACAAGAGAAAAGACCACTGAACAAGAGACTAAGTCTCTCTAATAGCTCCCAATCTTCAAGCCCCATCAACGCATATTGAGTTCTGATTCACTTTTCAGTTCCTTACTCTTAAATACGAATTGACACCCAACGATCACTAACATTTGAAGAAAGCCTCTAACACAAAAGACAGACAAGATGAAGAAAAACAATTGTGGAAATATAAAATGAAAGGAGCAGCAGAAAACTTTAAGAAAAGTAGTAACTCAGAAATATAATACATTACATTCATAAAACGACAACATGCACCTGTATACAGATATTCTTCCAATTATGATGGGATTATAGCTTAATAAACCCACAGAAAGTTGAAAATATTGCAAGTTGAAAATGCATTCAGTATGCCTAACCTACTGAACATCATTGCTTCACCTACCATACCTTAAACATGCTCTTTTACTTCTTACCAGAAGGAGGGGACACAGTTGGACGTTTTGTAGCCATAATGGGATGCAAAAACAAAAAACACAATTGTGCAAAGCCAAGGGAAACACAATGCTCTTTGAAGTATCAATTGTTTAGTCTCATGATCGCTTGCTGCCTAGTGTCACCAGAGGATCATACTGAGTATTGCTACCCTAAGAAAAGACTGAAATTCAAAGTAAGGTTGCTACTGAATGTGTATCACTTTTGCATCACCATAAAGTTGAAAAATTGTAAGTTGAACCATTGCAAATCAGCAATCGTCTGTATTTACACATGAACATTCAAAAAAGAAATTATTTAAATTCGTCAGCAGCCGAAATTAAAATTTCCAAACAAAAATAATAAATTAGTTGGGCGTGGTGGCACATACCAACAACTTGGGAGGCTAAGGTGGGAGGACAGCTTGAGCCCATGCAGTCAAGGCTGCAATGAGTCATGATTGCTCTACTGTAACACTCCTGCCTGGGTGACAGAGCAAGACCCTGCTTAAAAAAAAAAAAAAAAGGAAAGAAAGAAAGAAAATGTTAAAAATTAATAGATTGTCAAGAGTACACATCCAAATATTTACATTTCCAACAAATAAGAAAAAAGAAAGTGGAAGTAAATTATTAATAATAAAGTTTTTCTTATTATTGAAGTATTAGGTTGATGAAAAGTAATTGAGATTTTTGCCATTAAAAATAGATGTTCTAGACTGAAAGAGACAAGTTAATGCCTGCACAGTGAATGAAAAAATGATCTCCCCGAAGTACAGTATTGAAAATGTCTCGATCAAAGATAAAAAAGGGTTTCTAAAAGAGAAAACAAACACACGCTTTGAGAATCAGACTGGCCAAAGAATTTACAACACTAGCCCTAGGAGACAATGAATCAATTTCTTAAAATTTTGATGCAATTACTTCCAACATATAATTCCAGATTCAGCCAAATGATAAATTGTGAGAACAAAAATAATTTGAGGCATGCAAGATCTCAAGAGTTTTTCTCCCAAGCACACTTTCCCAGAAGGCCAGTTGAAGATGTGACCTTGTAAAATAAGCACATACTCAAAAAGGAAGAAGATGTGCAGGTAACAAGCGCTCCAGATGACACAGGAAATTCCCAGAATCCGGATGAGGGAAGTTCTAGGTTGAGAGCTGAGCAAAGCCTTGAAATCACACAGCCCAGAATAGAGCAGAAAAACACAGGAACACAGGAAAGACATTTCAAGAAGACAATGAAGTTTATAGAATACTTGATGCGTTTGAACATATTTTAGGGAAGTTTTGAATTCTTTTAAGGTTTTTTTAAGACTTTGGTACTGCTACATGAAAAAATACACAAACATAAAGGAGGCAGTTTTTAACTCCAGAAAACAAACCAAATACTGAAAACCCCAAAAATTTGCAAAAGAAAGGAAATATGATCATACAATACCATGGAGCTCAATGGTGAATGAATAGTAGTTATATAGTCATGATAAAACCACTAAAAATTGATTTAACTCCAAATGTTGAGGAAGGAGAAAAGAGGGGAAGTTGTATGTATGTGTGTACACATGGATGATGTGGGTTGGATTGTAAAAGATCTAAGTCCTCCACTGTAAGACATCAAGGGATAGTATCTTTAACTGACAAATTTTGGAAGGATATCACTTATTAGGATGTAGACACATACCAAAAGAAATATCAAAGAGTGGCTGGACGCAGTGGTTCACGCCTGTAATCCCAGCACTTTGGGAGGCCCAGGCAGGCGGATCACGAGGTCAAGAGATCGAGACCATCCTGGCCAACATGGTGAAACCCTGTCTCTACTAAAAAAATACAAAAGTTAGCTGGGCATTGTGGCGCGCGCCTGTAGTCCCAGCTACTTGGGAGTCTGAGGCAGGAAAATTGCTTGAATCCCGGAGGCGGCGGTTGCAGTGAGCCGAGGTTGCAGTGAGCCAAAATTGCGCCACTGCCCTCCAGCCTGGCGCCTGGCGGCAGAGCAAGATTCTGTCTCGAAAGAAAGAAAGAAAGAGAGAAAGAGAGAAAGAGAGAAAGAGAGAGAGAGAGAGGAAGGAAGGAAGGAAGGAAGGAAGGAAGGAAGGAAGGAAGGAGAGAGGGAGGGAGGGAGGGAGGGAAGGAAGGAAGGAAAAGAAGGAAAGAAAGAAAGAGGAAGGAAGGAAGGAAAGAAAAGAAAGAAGAAAAGAAAGAAAAGAAGGAAGGAAGGAAGGAAGGAAGGAAGGAAGGAAGGAAGGGAGGAAAGATCAAAGAATATTGAAAGTTGCTGCCTTAGGGTAATAGGAACTGGGAATGGAGATGGATAGGACAGGCAAAAATTAACATTTGACAAAAGAGTGAATACGATAAATGTTCAGTCAAGATATTTAAGTCACTTCACATTACTTTAAACCTCTTCACATCAACGTTCAACAATAAAAGGAGGTGGAAGAGTGCTTATAAAACCTTTAAAAAAGAAATTGTCATCCAAAAGTTTTTTGCCTTTTAAACTGTTTTGCAAGGGTAAAGGCAACAACAATATGTTTTTTGATGTACAAGCACTCAAGGAATATTGATCGCATGAGTTCCTTGATGAAGTCAAACTGCAGCCAAGCAAATTATAAGTGAAGAAACTACAGCCAAGAGATTGTCAGAAAACATTTAAGTTTGTTGGTGAAACTAGAGCAAATTGTGAGGATAATGGTCCAGAACAGATGAAAAATGTTATAAGTCACAACAAAGTATAGATTAAAAAACAAAAGTCAGGGGAAAGCAGGGAAGAAGATGAAAGATAAATATGTAGATTTTTCTATCTTGTATGACCGGGGTAAAAAGATAAATGAGTGATGCAGGTATGATTTTACTTCAAGGTTTAAACATAAACACTAAGAAAAAAACACAGTCAAATAAAATAGGTGGTTGAGGGGTAAGGAAGTGAGGAAGGAGAAAGAAAATATGCAAATTTTGCCATTACTTAGAGTGGCGTCCGTTCAATTTTCTTCAAGTCATTCAGCAAACCAGCCATAAAGCAAATTGGCTTTTGGTGAATCCGTTCAGTGAATGAACTTTGGGAAAATATGCTTTTGGTGAATCAGCCTGCTTCTGCTTGAATAAGAAGCCAGTAAATACTGCCTGAAGAAATAGAGGATTAAATACACATATACACACACATTATATGCAATATCTTATGTATATAAATATTTTATGTAAAATTACTGTGCATAAAGATACTAAAATAAAGACATAAAACTTTCAAGCAATCAGAAGTATTACACATACACACATACAAGGAAAGGAAATCATGAAGGATTATTTTAAAGCAATAAAACAGCATAACAAAATATGGCAAAACTAAACCCAAATATAACTGTCATCTCAATAAGTACAAATAAGCTAAAGTTATCCATTTAAGAAAATCTGACTGGATTTTAAAAACCCTTAATTGTATCCTGGATATGAGGCACTATAAAGGAGAATTTACTAACAGCTGTGAAACCAGGCTGCCTGGATTTAAGTGTATGTGATTTGGGGCAGCTTACTTAATAAGTCAGTGCCTCAGTTTCCTTCTTAATAAAATGAAGAGTGAACTAAATTTAACTCACAGAATTATTTGAAAGAATAAGTTAATATATATAGCATACTTAGAATGGTGCCTGTCACATAATAAAATCTCAGTAAATATTAGCTAATCATTACATTAGACATATCTAAACCAGAGCAATTTGCAAATGTTGAAAATAAGATGATCAAAGATATATTGATCAAATGCCAATGCCAAGAACGTAGGGGTTTGGATGTCAGTATCAAAAAAGATCAAAGTAAAGTTAGGAGCCTTAAACAAGGCAAAGAAGGAGACATTAGAATGTTAATAAGCACAACATTAATATTTGGAAAGCAAAAATCACCGGGAATACATAGAAAAGCTGGAGGAAACCATTAGGGATCATACCAGGTCAAGATGATTTCGCTGGTGAACCCTACCAAACTTTTACAAATAGATAATTCCAATGCCTTTAAGCTGTTCCAGAGCAAGAAAAAGAAGAAAAGTTTTTTAATTATTTTTGTAAATTAGCATACAAATTCTTCTTAAACTTGACAACAAAAAAAGAAAGAAAGAGATATACAGACCAATCTCACTTACAAATATAAATACAAAAGTTCTAGATAAAGTATTAGCAAAGGATCTGGCAGCATATCAAAAGGATACTACACTGTGATACAATATTTGGAAATCTATTAATATAATTTATTATTATATATCAAAAGAGGAAAACACCTACGTTCAATTCCACAAATGCTAAAAATTAAATAGTAATCAACAACTACCATTTTTGATAAAAACTCTTAATAAAACAGATGATTCCTTCATTGAGATAAAAATAAATGTATATATTGAACAAAAATGCTTGGGGCTATACTAAAAGCATTCCTATTAATGAACAAGTTAATAAACAAATATGTCTAATATCACTGCTATTATTTAACATTTTTTTCAGTAAGTATTATCTAATGTAGTTAGAAAGAGAAGGGAAGGAACATATAATTTTGCTAAGGGATTAAATGTTGTGCAGAAAAAAACTAAAACAAACTGAAATATATTATTATATAAAAGAACATACCATAAGTTGGTGGGATTCAAATTTATAATCAGAAGTGAACAGTTTTTACATATACAGACAAGATATAATGAAAGAGAAGTCCATTTACAATAGCAACAAGAAACTTAAACAGTGTTGGAGCACAGAGGATGCTACCCCAAACTGTGGTGCTTTGGCATGCTGAGCATTTTTTAATTAAAAGCAATTGGAAGTCATTAGAAACTGCCTCAAAACCAAAAACTTTCTAGCTTTCTTTTGCCCCAAATCCCTACAAGTACAAGAAGGGACTGTCTCTGGAAGTTGCCTTATCTGACTGAGAAAAACTTAATCTAAAAAAAAAAAAAAATGCCATTGTCTTAAGACTTCCTCCCTGGGAATATCATCAAATAACCAGAAAAGATTAACCTCCAGAGAAGAGATGAGACTGAAAGTCATCACTGCGCCCGGCTGAATAGAACTATTTAAACACTACTAAAAAACATAAAAGAAGACATAAACAACTGAAAAGGCATACCATGATTTGAGCCAAGAATATTCAGCATCAGAAGGATTTTAATTGTCCGAGGTTATAAACACATTTTTCAAAATCCCAATAAATGTACTGATAGAAAATCTTTTTTTTGAAATTAGGTGAGCTGATACAGAAAACAAACAAGCAAGTATAGCCAGAAAATTATTGGAAAACAAGAATAATGAATGGGCGCCAAGCCTATTAAATTTTAAAATATAATGTTAAAATAGTTTAGTACTGTATCTGGGCATGGTGGTGTGTGCCTACAATCCCAGCTACTCAGGAGGCTAAGCTGGAAGATTTCTTGAGCGCGTAGTTGGAGACCAGCCTGGGCATCATAGAAAGACTACGTCTCTAAAAGAAAATAATCATAATAGTGTATGGACACACATGCAAAGTCAACTCAATGAAAAATAATAGAAAGTTCAGAAATTGACCTAAATATATAAATTTAGTACATGATAAAGGTGTCATTTCAACTCAGTGGGAAAAAGATGGATAAATAGTTATAGTAGACTGAATAATGGCCCCAAAAGATATTCAAGCCCTAATTGCTGGAACCTATAAATGCTACCTTAAATAGCAAACGTTATTTTGTAGATTTAGAAAAAAATTTTTTTACTGTGTTAAAATATACATAACATAAAATTTACCATTTTAACCATTTTAAAATGTGCAGTTTAGTGGCATTAAGTACATTCACATCGTTCTGCATCTACTACTACCATCGATTTCCAGAACTTTTTTATCTTCTAAAACGGAAACTCTATGTCCATTAAACAGTAACACCCCATTTTCCTCTCTCTCCAGGCTCTGGCAACCACCATGCTAGTTTCTGTCTTTGTGACTATGACTCTAGCTACCGCATCTAAGTGGAATCATACAGTACATGTCCTTTTGTGATGGGCTTATTTCACTTAGTATAATGTCTCCGAGGTTTATTCATGCCATAGCATGTCTGAGGACTTCTTTCTTTCTTTTTAAAAGCTAAACAATATTCCACTGTATGTATACACCACATTGTGTTTATCCATTCAGCTGTCGAGGCACGCTTGTGTTGCTTCCTCCTTTTGCTGTTGTGAATAGTGCTACTATGAACATAGGTGTACACATATCTGCTTGAATCCCTGCTTCCACTCCTTTTGGGTGTATACTCAGAAATGGATTTGATCTATTACATGATAATCCTATGTTTAATTTTTTCGAGGAACCATCATGTTCTTCTCCACAGCGGCTTCACGACCTCACATTCCCACCAGCACTGCACAAGTGTCCTGATTTCTCTGCATGCTCACCAACACTTATTTTCTGGATTGTTGGGTTGTTTTTGTTTTTGTTTTTGTTTGTTTTGTTTTTTGATAATGCTCATCTTTGATTGCAGCCCAGTGAAAGCCATTTCCAACTTCTGGACTCCATTAGTGTTAGAGACTATATTTTTGTTGTTTTAAACCACTAAATTTGTGGCTGTGTGCTATAGCAGCAATAGAGAACAAACACTGGGGAATAAACAAATTATGGCAATGCATACAATGAAATACCATTCAGCCATGGCAGATGATTGGACAGGCTCTGTATGTATTAAGCAAAGAAGCAAGAAATAAATAGCATGTAGAGTATGCCACCTGTTGTGAGGATGTTTTAAAATAGACATACAAGGAACTGGTCAGAGTGCTTTCTTCCAGGTTGAGAAACTAGGGGGCCAGGACAGAGGCAGCAGGCACAAAAACACTTTTCACTACATATCCTTTTGTAACGTACAAATAAATAATAAATATTTTACTTAGAAATAATGTGGTTTTACCATGGAAGCTGTCCTTGACCTCTTAAAAAGGGTCAGGCTTTTGTGTGATACACTGAAAACTTTCTATACTTCTTTATAACCATAATATCATATGTTATAATCATATACTACTGAAGACAAATAATTGCTGGTCCCAGAGAGTTTGATTAATGTGTGTCTTACTATCTAGACCATAAGTTTCATGAAGGCAGGGACCATATCTGCCTTTTAACCAGCACCTAATACAATATCTGGCACTTAATAGGACTTTAATAAATATTTATTGAATAAATAGATGGGTTAATTAATTAAGCCAATAGATCAGGGTTTCCTCAAGTAAACAGAGCAGGAAAGGGTCAAGATCTAATCAGTTATGATTTCCAAAACTAAATAATCACTTCCAAAATGCAAAATATGAACAAAAACATAAGAAGAAAGACTGTTATTTAAAAACACATTAATGTCTAGCTATAAATACCTATCCTTCTAATACTGAACTCTTATATTAGCGCTAAATCTAGTTCTCTAGCTTTCTTTATCCAGAGAAAAAAGTTTCAACTATTTTTCAACTCATGGTGTTAAGATCCCTGGACTGTGTTCACAGATTGAAGCCATTTAGCACAGGGTTTGCCTTTGTACAGCTGTCCTGGCTTTAGCTGTCAATTGGGAGGCCTTTAATTCACAGGCTTTCCCTGTTTGCTGTCTCTGCCTCACTGTGTTTGTGTCTCACAGCTTCTGCTTCTCATTGCAACTCTCAGCTTCTTTTCTTTTCATGGTCAGAACAGAGAAAGCAAGACGGGGGAGAGAGTACTTTCCTGTAGTTCTGCTGACCCCCAAACTGCCTATGATGAGGAAAATTGTACCCGGTAAACCGTTGTTCAGAGAGAATGCTGTTTGTTCTCCAAAAGCATTTTTCCCCTCCTGGGCACACAGCTAGGCTTTGCTTCCCAGGCTCCTTTGCTGTTAGGTGGAGCCATTCGATTGAGTTCTGGCCAATGGATACAGAGACATAAACTCCAAGACTGAAGCGTGGGGAAACCCACTGTATTGGAAGAATCCTGGAAGAAGCTGAGTTGCCATGAGGGAAGAAGGCTATCCAGGAGATCCACCCAACCACAGACACCTGTGTTGGGTGATTTCAGGCCAAAAAAATATATATATTTTATGATTTTAAACCACCAAAATGTTGCTTTGATTTGTTGCGATTCAGAAACTATTACTTTGAAGCATGGTGCTAAATGATGAGGTGCTGAATGGTAAGAAAACTGTTGCTAGTGGCTGGAATAATGTCTTGCCACTGTGTTGTACAGTGTTATATACTCTGTTATATAGTGGCAAGGCATGAAACATTGTCACCTGCAGTAACTTGAAAGCAGACCGTTTCTGAACAGAAGCTCTAGGGGACGTGGTTGCAGTGTTTGGCAATCACTTGAGTCCCAATGTGTGTTGGTTACCATTAGCTGTCCCTGATGTTGTTTTATGGGAAAGAAATGGGCTCAGGAAAGAATGAGCTGGTTTGCAAGCCGAAATGAAAGGGAGTAAAGAAAGTCCTGAAATCTGGGTCATTCGAATGTTGAAAAGGCTGATAGCTTTTATTCCCAAATAGTAAGAGATAAGGCTTTGAGTAAGAAAGGCCAGTGATACTCCTCAGCCCTGGGGCAAAGATCAGATTAGGAATTTAGCCTTCCCATTTATTGTTTGAGATGGACGTAGGGTAGAGGCCATTACATTGAGGGAAAGAGGCCTAAGATGAAGAAGCAAAGAAATAAAGCAGATTTGAGAATTGTGTGAACTTTTAGGGAAGAACATTAGTGTGGTTAGTGTACCGGGAACTAGCCAGAAGCTTATTTTTTAAAGACATTTTATTGTCAAAGATACTGTGACCATCCTAAAAATATCTTTGACCTGTAAAATAGCTTTTGATTCTAAAACTCGATCCAATGATGCACATTAGATATGGCAGAATTTTTAAAACTCCTTCTGAAAATGTTAAACGTTTGTAAGAGACTAATTGTTAAAGTGTGTTTCCTTTTTAATTACACGAGAAATATAAAAATATTAGAAATGCAAGTAAACAAAACCAAAAATATGTATTAAACTAAAACCAATGAAAAATTCAAAACACCAGAAAAAAAAAAACTATTAACATTTTGGTGCATAGTCTTTCTGATTTCTGCCAAGCAAATGTGTACATTAAAAAAAATTAAATTGAAAGGCACATATTCTTATAACTTTTGTATAATTCATCAGTATCAATAAAAATAGTGGTATAATATCATTTTTAATGACCATATAGTATTCCATTGTATGGGTATACCATAATTTATTCTAACTA
>NW_016107319.1:10608353-10650513 GCF_001604975.1 Cebus imitator
AAAAAAAAAAAAAAAAAAAACCCAGAAAACAAAAATGGCATGTAAGCTTCTGGCTATTGTTTCTCAAACTAAGTTTCTTATATGGTTGTTTGGTTTTCTCCAAATTGTGATTTCTTGGGATTGACATCCTGCCTGGCCAAGTGGAAGCTGAGAAATTCATGAGAGAAGTCCTCCTTCTATCATTCTTCCAGCTCTCTGATAGGGGAGCAGCCCCTATTAAAATAGTGCGTAGCTTCCCGCTAATAGGACTCTAGCAATTTTCTCTGCTCTGCTTTGATTAATCAGTTACTTCCCTGAAATAGGCTGAAGTCAAAGCAGGGCTACCAGGTTGCCAGTACACTGACACTGAGCTTTGAAGTCACCGAAACAGACTCTAGAGCTGAAAAATTCGGAAAGCACTTGGCCACATTCCCTGGCTTCAGGCAGATAAGATAGTTCATCGTGCAGAGGCGTTTTTGAGGATCTAGGCTGCTTTTGGCAAAAAGCAGTGTCTCTATAGTAATTGTGTTAAGATAAAATAGAAAACACTATACAAGGAAAACAAATTGAATTTCAAGTTAAAGTGTTATGTCTGTGAAGGAATAGCCCCTAGAGTGGTAACCACATCTACATAAGACTGTTCCCTGTTCATTACCTGTTTTCGATTTGCTTCCAGCTCATCTTTTCCCCTTAAACTAGGACAGCAATTCCTATCAATTCACTTAACAGAAGATGTCTTGCCTACCACCAAGATGTGAAATAAGGCCTTTAGTTGTGGCTCATGCCTATAATCCCAGCACTTTGGGAGGCTGAGGCAGGTGGATTGCTTGATATTATGGTCATAATACAATCTGGTTGTGAAGAAGTGTAGAAATATGGTCAGGAGTTCAAGACCAGCCTGGCCAACATGGTGAAACTCCATCTCTACTAACAATACAAAAATTAGCCAGGCATGGTGGTGGGCACCTGTAATCCCAGCTACTCAGGAGGCTGAGACAGGAGAATCGTTTGAACCTGGGAGGTGGAGATTGCAGTGAGCTAAGATTGCACCACTGCACTCCAGCGTAGGTGATAGAGCAAGCCTCCATCTCAAAAAAAAAAAAAAAAAAAAAAAAAAAAAAAAAAAGAAAACCACATCTCAAAAAAAAAAAAAAAAAAAGGTGTGAAATAATAATAACTTCTTTTCTTTCATAATGTTAGATTAATTTTATTTTCTCTACAAAAAGAATGTTTAAAAAACAGGAAATGAAAAGCCACCATTTTAACACATGTCTTACCATCTTATAACAACCACTTTCAGCATCTGGTGCATTTTGGTCTCTTTTGGGTACATTTTTAAAAATAGTTTAAATCATAGTATACCTATACAGTATTTTAAGTTACTCTTTCCCTTAATATTATTTTATAACAATTTTTCTGTGATTAATAATCTATGAAAATAGTCTTTTTAAGTGACTGCAAAGTAATGTTAGGCATTGTTCCGTGGCCATTATATAAATTACCCAACCTTTCCTAATTTTTAATTAGTATAAATAACAAAGTGGAAAACGTTTTCAAGCATGGAACATTTTTTATTATTTTGGATTATTTTAAAAGATTTCTAGAAATAAAAATCTTGTTTGGTGCATATGAACAATCATAAAACATATAATGAGGCTTGCTTTTCACCGCCAAGTAGAAATATTTTCAAATGAATTCATTTTAGGACATCAAGGAGTAGAGAGGACTAAAATTGTGAAACTGTAAAAATATTGACGTGGATAAACTACCTGAATTATATTTTTTTTATTTGGACCTAGGAGTAGTCCCAGATTTTTCTTAATTGTTGCAGGCTCGGAAGCTGACTTAACCCCTTTCCTTCACTGTCAGCTGACATGAGGTGGATCTGGGCAGACACCACCACTGTTTCTTCCTGATTCTTTTTCAGATTATGTGATACATATAACACGGGGCCTGGTACTTAGTGAGTGATTAATAAGGCTCTGTTAAGGAGATGAGTGAAAGCGCATGTGTGGGCTTTGAAACTGAGCTCAGGGGGGTTCAGATTCTGATTCTGCCACTTACTAGCTAAGGTACTTGTTAAACAGATAAATTGCTGTGGAACACAATAAAAGCTGTGCTCTGGATTAATTCCAGAAGTTACTGCCAAGTCCTTTTATAGCTTTCTTAAGTGAAACCTTACATTAAATACTTACGTACTAAGAGCAATGCCCAAAACATTTCAACATGAAATCTAAAGGCTATGGTGTGATACAATCAGAGATTCTTTCAGGTAGAAAATCACTGCTTACTAGAATGATCTTTGAAAATTAGCTTTTCTTTCCTTTTACTGTTGCCAACTCTTACAACTGCTGAACCACTAAACGCCAAACTTAATGACCTCATCTGTGGAGGGAGGCAGTAGGACTTGTGGAATGGGCACCACACTTGGTTTTCGATAAGATGAATTACCTTGGCTGGGCAAATAACTGCTGACCTGTGGCGCTTCCTTCTTTCTGATGTTTCTGTAGTGTCAGCACTTTCAGACCTAACAGGTACAGTGAACAAAGGCAAGATCCTTGATCTAACTCCCCTTCTGTAAGGAAAGTTTCTAATGGGGTATGCTGCAGGGAGCCGGCAGAGAAGTCCACAAACGACAAGTTATTTCTGGATTCCAAGGTTCTTGTGAATGGGCCAGTGAAACAGATCCCTGAAGGTTTGTCTGCTATACGAAAGATTTTCAAAGGGAAGAAATTGTATAGACTTTTTTTTACCTTCAACCAATAAAGCTTCAGTTTTCTGGGGTAAAATTAATCTTAGGAACAAATAGGGAGTAGAGTCCGAATAGGATAAAGCAGACAGTATGTACGTTTCAGGGTTCCAAACAGTGAAGTCAGCCTAATGGTCCACTGCACACCCAGCATCCCTCATTCAGTTCTGCAGATGAAGGTTGCAGAGAAAGGAGGTTAGAATCATGGACAGAGCATGGGAATGACATTGAAAGCAGAGAGAGATGGCATCTCTAGGAGGTCTGCTGGGAGTAAAAGGGTTGCCGTTTAATCTGAGAACCCTTTTGCTCTCCTACAGCACGTAGCTCTCCTTATCTTGCATCCCTGCCCTCTTCCTCTAAGGCACGAACAGGAGACTCATGGATGTGGCATTCTTCACCTTCATGAACATCATGCCCGACCTCACGCCTTCCACCTCCCTTTTCTCAAGACAGGAAGAAAGAAGTATGCAAGATGGTTAGTCAGTCAGGGTTCTCCAGAGAAAGAGAACCAGTAGGATACATATGCATATACAAAATATATAACACATACCATATATCATTTAAACGATCATTACATATAATATGAAGGAATGTAAAGAATATGTAATATATGTCACATACAATAAAATATATATATTATATGTATGCACACATACAAGAAAGAGATTTCTTCCAAGGAACTGGTTTACATGATTGTGGAGGGACTGGCAAGTCTGGAATTGTGTGGCAGGCTGGCAGGCTGGAATGGTCTGCTGATTATCAAGGAAAGTTTCCTTTACTTAAAGTCAACTGATTTAACCACTTCTACAAAATACCTCCACAGCAATACCTAGACCAGTGACTGATTAACTGGGTACCCTAACCTAGCCAAGTTGACGCATAAAACTAACAAGCAAAAGTGGTCTTGGAAATATACACACACACACATTTTAAACTGAGTTAGAGGAGACACATACTAAGTGGGCTAACACCTGAGGTAGGGGAAGTTTGTTTAGCATCCTCCTACCTTCTTTCTACACTCAGCTTTTCCCTGGGGCCACTGCATCAAGATTTTCCTCACTCTGGACACTCAATAGGTTTCTGCTTTCTTGATGATCCTCAAGTTTCAGTTTCCCTGTGATTCTTTATTGTTGTCTTCTTTTTTTCTTCTTTAAAAAAATTTTTGTTGCTGTTATTTTTACTTTTATTTCTCTCCCCATGATTCTGCTCTTTCACACCATGGATCAATCCATGAGCAAGTCCTGTCAACTCTCCCTCCAAAACATACCCTGTAGAAGTACATTTGTCTCCCCTCCGCAATTATCCCCCGGTCCAATCCACCATGTCCTCTCTTTAAAAGTCTCCTCCTTCTTTCATTCTGTCCTCTTCTAACCCACTCACCACCGAGTGGCTTGAGACATCTATGTAAAATTAAATATGGTTTTGTCACTCTTCTGTTTAAAACTCTCCAAAAATGTCTGAGCGATAAAACTCAAGTCCCTTATGTTATGGGCTGAACTGTATCTTCTCAAAATTCATATGTTGAAGCTCTAGCCTCTAGGATCTCAGAACCTGGCTATATTTGGAAATAGACTTTTAAATACATAAATAAGTTGGCATGAGGATGTTAGTGTAGGTACCTAATTCAATATCACTAATGTCCTTATAAAAGGAGGAGATTAGGACATAGAGACACACCAGGGGTTTCTATACACAGAGGGGGTCGCCAGGTGAAGAGACAGCAAGAGGATGTGAGGGAATCATCTACAAGCCAGGGAGACAGACCGCAGGAGAAACCAGTCCTGCCGGCACCTTGATTTTGGATGTCCAGCCTCCAGAACAATGAGAAAATAAACAGCTGTTGTTTAAGCCTCCCAGTCTGTGGTATTTTGTCATGGTGGCCCTAGCAGACTGAAACGCCTTATTATGACCTACAGGGTCCCAGGTGATCTGTCTAATCTACATATCCATGCCCATCTCTTCTCATTCTGCAAGTCACTCACTCCGCTCAATCTTCCCTGACCTCTTCATTACTAAGCACACCCAGCTGGTTCCTTTTGCGGGACTTTGCACTAGCTATTTCTTCTGCAGGAAAGGCTCTTTCTCACTTCTTTTATATAATGGGCTCAGAGCTCAGTTCAAATGTCACTGAATCACAGAGGTCTCCCTTCAGCATTTAATTCAAAGTAGTCTGCCTGCCACCAAACTCCACTCACACACTACCACACCATTCTGCTTTTTTCCTTCCCAGCACTTAATCATTTTCTGTGATGTTCTATTTTTTACTTGGTTTTTCACTCACTTATTGCCTGTCTCCTCATAGGAGAAAGAAATTCCCTGAAAGCAGACATGTGCTCTGCCTTGCTCAGTGGATCCCCAGCACCTGGGGTTTGCCTCAGAGTTGTTGACTGAGTATATATTTATTTCTCTGTAGTAAACATGTAAACAATGAATAATTCATTGACTAAATAATGAATGAATGAACAAATGAATAAACCCAACAGAATATTTGGAGTGGAGACTCAAAAAATGAAGATATTTGATTTATGTGTTTCTATTCTCTTTCTTTTTATTTTATTTTATTTATTTTATTTTATAGTGATGGAAGTCTTGCTATGTTGCCTAGGCTGGTTTTGAACTACTGGCCTCAAGCCATTCTCCCGCCTCAGCCCCTACAATGTGCCAGGATTACGGGTGTGAGCCACCAGGCCTGGCCCTGAATTATATACTGAATTATATATTATATTTCATAGGTCCTTTTTCCTCTGACCCCATGAAAACTTCTGTTCCCTTAAGATTCTTTTTTAAATTTTATTCACTTGTTAAAAAAAAATAAAACTAGTAAATTAATTTATGCTAAAATGTATTTCGCTGATGCCTCTTCCTGGAATCCACCAGAGAAAGTTACAAATTGGAAGAGTTAAGCTCATTTAATAAATAAATATTTGATTATTGAAGACTTTCAAGTGGTGTGACTAACTGAAGAATTTCACTGTGTCACCCACCTGGGTCTTTCTAAATTATGGGAATCTGATACTCCTCAAAGTATCCTTATTGCCCTATAAATGTTGAATATATTCATTGAAATCCTTAGACCCAAATCAGTTTCTTCAGACTGTTTCTTAGTGGACTTTTCCCAAGGCTTTAGTATGCCAAAGAATGACCTTGAGAGCTGTTAAAATGGCAGATTCCAGGCCCTCACTTCTAAAGATTCTGGATCAGCAAATTTGGGTGTGTCCAGGAATCTTTATTTTTAACAAACATCCCTCCTAGGCAACTCATTTTTGAGGAAACTTCATTCTAGGACAGGATACAGATACTCCTCCAGACCCAAATTTGCTGAGAACATTGCTAGGAATTGAAATGGTGTCAAAGAAACCGCTGTCAGTTACACCTCTCTCCAGATACTGTATGTCAGGGACGGGGAAACACAATAGGAGAGCATGCTTGAAGCTGAGAGACAATAGGTAAAAACCAGATTGAGGGTCTAATATTTCTGGCAACAGCCATGTTCTCCTTTGTTTAGGCATAGGCGATAGCCTAAATAATGGTGGCTGCTTGCTTCATTCACTTTTAGGCAAGGCACGTGGCAAAAACAAACTGAAGAAAGGCTATGGCCTGTGTAAGGTTTATCCACCAGGACTATCTTTACAGCAAGCCTGCTAAAATGTAACCAGAGGATATCAGGCCTTGGTAAGGGGAGAGGGAGATGCGTGTGTCGCATTTCCATGTCCTGTTGCTGCACCACCACTCATGTCAACCATCCCTGCAGGTTGCATTTTAGGCCTTGTTCATGTGAAGATCTGTCTTGGTAAATACTTGACATCTAGGTCTGAGGGACATAGAAACTTTTGAGGGCATGAATTGTATCTTATTTTTCTATTCCCAGTGCCCACCACAGTGCCAGGCGTAGAATAAGAGCTCTGAAAATACCAATATCTTCAAATTTAGATGAGGAAGACAATAAAAACACATTTACTCTCCCCTGAGGTAACATCTGGGAAGACCTCTGAGGCAACGGCACATGTTGATGGGAAGCAGCGATTACATCACACTTCTTGGTATATAAATCAATAGAGAGAAATTGGCTGCCCTTTTGTTCTTCCTAGAGTTACAAGAATTTGGGTTTCATTATTTTTTATTAATCCCAACATGTTGAAAACCTGTATTTACTTAAGCTTTAAAAATGTGAGGAGACTTGCCTTAGGGGGGAACAATATTTGTATACACAGGCATTATTTCAGTTACAATCATGAAGAATGTGGCCACATTCTTATAACTTCCCATTTGGTTTTTAATGACGCCAATGCATCATACTTAAGTCACAAATGTGGAATTTTGAGGCAGAGGACTCTAAGGATACAGTCATATATTTTGTCCACATTTCCCCAAGTTGGTCATTGAGAGAAGAGCATCAACTCTATAGTTGTGAGAAGTAAAGTACTTTTACATTTAGCAAAAGAATTGCCTGAGCAAGTTATACAATTCCCAACATATCCATTTTTAGCTAGGAAGGAAAATTCTGACAGATTATTTCTCAGTTATTTGACAGAAAGCTGATAGGACACATTACAGTGTTCCCTTGGTAACAAACGGGCTCCCAGGACACACAGCTGCTCAAGACAACACATGTTCAGGGAACACTGGGAACGTCACTGTTCTTCATAATAAAAAGGTTCATCCTTCTCAGACACTAAGAAATAGTCAAACATTTTGGACCATTTCCAATTCTTTTTGGTCAGTCCTCTCTTACCTCGTGTAGATGTTCTTTCAGCAGCAATGAAAAAAAAAAAAAATGTAGACTAGGAGATGAGCCCTCCAGGAGGAAGAGGGAGTGAGCATACCAACAGTTCTTTGGTTAGGTGTGGAAGCTGCTGTTTAACTTCAAATACATAAACAAAGGCAGGTTTAAAGATCAAGAACACAGATAGTGCTGTCTTTTATTTTCCCCAACTGTGTTTGAGATCTCCTATCTTCTTCAAGATCATTTAATTGCCTTTTCTTAAAATAAATATAAAATTGTCTTGATTTTTACATGCCAATTCTAAGCAAGCCTCAGCTTCTGCCTTTCACATTAGTGAAGGAAATAATTTTATTCTTCTTCCCATTGTCAAGCATAAAACTTGGGTCTGGAGAATCCCCAGGAGTAAAAGTGTTGTGTTTCACTCACCAAAACAAAGTTAGACAAAGTAGTATTTTGTTAAATGATATGTAATTATTGTATAAACATATTTTTACACATTGACAATGATTTATTATCAGGAAATAATAAAGTTTACTTTAAAATATTGAACAAAATGATAAATTTTTACAAATAGTGCAGTGTCTCCTGGATATGTCGGTAGGAGAGAAATATATAGAAATGTAGATATATAGAAATGGAAACCTTTGTAATAGAAAGAGTGACCCAAACCAGTCCAGGGATGTCACAGGGATGACATTCCTTGCTTAATTAAGTTATCCAAGGGTCTCAGGTTACCTGGAAAAGAAAGAATGAGACCATACATAGGAAGAATTGGTGGCCTGTGTAACTGACATGGTTACCTGAAAGACTGTCCCACCACAGTCTTTGGAACTCTAATACCTGGAATTCCGTTGCCAGAGCCATGCTATGACCTCCAGAAGAGCCATAGTATATTCAAGTATTTTTACCTGGAAGCAGTGTTACATTAACTAACTAATTCTCCCTTGGCATTGATAGGATAAGCAAACTGTAATGAACCCTGAAGAAATGGCTCAACAGGAAAGCAGGTTTTGAAGATGAGAAAGGACCTATACCAGTCCTGAGTATGGGACCCTGCTTGGGCTGAGGGAGAGGCAGGAGCCCAGTGAGCCAAGGGACAAGTGTGAGGACCCTGAATGAGGGCAGGAAGAAGTTAGAGATGGGTGAGGGGAAAGTCTCAGGGTCCTGGTCTTGTCTGAATTACTTGATGGTTGTCTACTAAGAGAAGGCATGAGGCCTTAGACTCTGGAACCTAAGAAGGCTGCTCACTGTTTGGTTGGGTGCAGCTAATGAAAAATGCACTTTAGGGAGTTGTCCTTTGTCCTTTTCATAAAAGAACAACTCTGTAAGAGGCATTTCAATTCTCTCTGCTTGCAAGCTCAAGAACATATTTCCCGAACAGTGGAAGGAGGGCCACCGTGGGACAAGATGGATATTTTTATTCTAATAATTATATATGTTAATATCTATTAGAAAATGGTAAGTAGTACATCAAACCTATGATTTCATGAATATTACAACTTAGGAAAAATCTAAAGTAAAAAGAGTCAGTTTAAAGGAAAATATTAAGTAGGTTATAAACAAACAAAAAAAGTAGGCTGGACTTGGTAACTCATACCTATAATCCTAGCACTTTGGGAGGCCAAGGTGAGTGGATCACTTGAGGCCAGGAATTCAAGACCAGCCTGGGCAACAAAGGAAGACCATCTCAAGACCAGCCTGGGCAACAAAGGAAGACCATCTCTACAAAATAATTTTTAAAAATCAGCCTATAGTCGCAGCTACTCAGGAGACTGCGGAGGGAGGAAAGCTTGAGTCCAGGAGTTCAAGGATGCAGTGAACTATGATTATGCCACTGCACTGTAGCCTGGGTGACAGAGCAAGACTCTGTCTGAAAAGAAACAGAAAGGGAGAAAGAAAGAAGGAAAGAAAGAAAGAAAGAAAGAAAGGAAGGAAGGAAGGAAGGAAAAAAGGAAGGAAGGAAGAAAGAAAGAAGAAAGAAAGAAAAACAAAGAAAGAGAAAGAGGAAAGAAAGAAAGAAAGAAAGAAAGAAAGAAAGAAAGAAAGAAAGAAAGAAAGAAAGAAAGAAAGAAAGAAAGAAAGAAAAGAAAGAAAGAAGGGGAAAGGAAGAAAGGAAGGAAGGAGGAAAGAGAGAAGGAGAGAAAGAGAGGGAGGGAAAGAAAGAAGAAAGAAAAAAAGCTCATCAGGTAGAAAACACTATTTTAGAGATATTTGGAAATAAATGTACCTCTGCTCAACTTAAGAGTTATGATATGTTTACAAACTAGTAAATGAAGCTATTTATCTTAAATGCAAATGACTGAGAAAAAATGATTGGATCTTCAAATGATAGCATTCTGATTTCTGCAACATTTTTTTGGAAAGTACTGCGATCAGTAGGCAGCACTTCAGAGTCAGGGTTACAGGATGGTTAAACAAAATGGGGTCATTCAAGTCAAGGTCTGAATGCAGACTTCATGAATTACCAGCTGTGTGATCTTGGATAAGTCACTCTATACGTCTGAGTCTCAGTTTTCTCACCCCCAAAGTGGAAATACAGTTGGCCCTCCATATCCATAGGTTCCATATTCATGGATTCAACCAACATTGGATCAAAAATATTTGGAAAAAAATGGACAATTGTGTCTATGCAAAACATTTACAGGTTTTTTTCTTGCCATTATTTCCTAATCAATACAGTACAATAACTATTAATATAGCTCTTACTTTATTATATTTATGTTTTATAAGTATTCTAGGGATGGATTCAACCAACCTCAGATCAAAGCTATTTGGGAAAAAGTGGACGATTGTGTCTATGCAAAACATGTATAGTTTTTTTTTTCTTGCCATTATTTCCTAATCAATACAGTACAACAACTATTTATATAGCACTTACTTTATTGTATTAGGTATTATAAGTAATCTAAGGATGATTTAAAGAATGCAGGAGGATATGTATAGGTTATATGCAAATACTGCACTATTTTATGTAAGGAACTTGAGCACCCATGGATTTGGTTATCTGTGGGGGGTTCCTGGAAGCAATCCCCTGAAGATACCAAGAGAGTTATATTTCCTTCTAAGGGTTATTGTGAGGGTTAAATGAGATGGTGAATGTAAAGTGCTTAGTACACCTGAAAAATAGCGATGTCTCAACAATCTCAAAAATGGTTGTTTTGATATGCCTATTGTCCCTTTCTTTCTTGGGTCTTTTCTCAATCCTTTTAAGTATCTTTAACTGTCTTCTTTTTCACATCTCAACACATATTTATTACTATATACTTTGCTTTTACATATCATCATTTTAGTATAAAAGACCACAGGGAAGCAGACTGTTACGTCTCAAAAAACTCCTGATTTTCTCCCTGGGTAATTCAATTCAAGACTATTCTCTGCTTTTAGTGCATTTTTAAATGCTTTTGTTCTGTTCATAGAGGATCCCATATAATCTACTTCCTTGTTTTGCCAAAATTCCAGGAAGGCTTTATGAGGATCTTTCACTCATTTGATACTTTCGTAACAGCGAATCAACCTTGTAACTACGTGACATGAGGCATTCTTCAACTTGTGAGTCATTTCTTCTTTTGGAAAGACATTTGAAATAGAGTCATCTGTTTCTTTATCTAGATACAATGTGCCAATTGCTGGGGTCACTTAATACTGGGAGAGGGTCAAAAGGAGACATTCTTGAAACAATTCATTCTAGTGCCAAACTGACCAGCTTAGCTTCCTAGAGCTGAATCATAACATTCATTTTCTAACATATTAGGCTAACTTAACAGAAGCCTGAACTACCAAGTAACTAATGCAAGGCTGCTCCACACTATTTTGAAACAGCTTTTTAAAATTCCTTCAGTGTTTTCACAATATTTTTTCAGTAATGAAGACCTACATCCTCCTTCTGATGTTTCTGCTGTTGCTGATCACCATTGTCATCATGATTTGATGAGCAGAATGCCGACTTAGTTAGGATCGTGGACTCAGGTGTGAATTCCAGCTCTTCTAGCGACTGTGTGACCTTTAGTCAGTTACCTCGCTTCTCAGTTTGCTCAACTGTAAACTGGAAAGCACATGTAAAGTCCCTAGAAGACTGTCTGTGTTGTGGCCATCCTGCAGGAAGGTATGGACTCCCACCCAAAATTTAGTTTGGATGTTGACACTGATAATGCTATACACACACCAGGGGTGTGAAATGGTTTATGGTGAGGCTTTTTGGAGAAAGCAGAGTAGCTCTCCTGAACTGGTCCAAAAATGGCTTAAGAGAGCAAGGAAAGGTATTTATTGTGATTGGTAGGTGGGATTCAGCTGAGGGTCCTGAACGTGGTTGGAATCTCTACTGGTGCCAATGAAGGGAGCACTAGGGTTTCTTACTTTCTTGCCCCCATGTGCAGATAAGAACAAAGGGAAGGGGTGGAGCTTAAAAGCTGCCAGCAGTAGAACATCAAAAAATGGAGTCAGAATCTATTATAATGTGTCACAGAGGAAATAGTCAATAAATTATATTACAGTATTCACCTTCCACTAATTCCCTATGTCCGACTATGGATGATATTCTAGTAGTGTTGACCTAATAATAAGATATACCATATAGACTTGACAGATAGACTTGTTCTTTATTTAATGCTGAATAGAGCGTCACCCTGAGTGGGTTCACATTACCCAAATCAATGTGTCTATATGAATAAAATCAATGTGTCTATATAAACTCTTCATTACTAATAGCAAATGACTTAAGAGTGGTAAAGAAAAAAGTCTCAATCTTTCTTTCTGTATTTATATGAACGTTTGTGTATGTTTGCTTGTCTATAAGCATATAATAATAAATGCACAATTATTGATTGTGACATTAGTGTCAGTACATTGTAATAATTTTATACATTATTCATTAGCATCTTCAAAATGGTTAAAATGTGTTTTACCTTAGGAATATGCATATATGAGGTGATAGGTTTGCTAACACTTGCTTTTAGTTTTAAGAATTTTACATCAAAATACCTGTGATAAGTCAAAAGGCAAGGAGAACTTTAATGTTACATGTATGTGTTTTATTGATTTATAATTTGCACTCTTTAAAATGTAATAATTTTAAGTGTACAATGTGATGAATTTTGACAAATATACGCAGTCATATAATCTCTACAATAATTGCGATATTTCCATCACCCCAAAAGAGGTTTTTTGTGACCCTTTGCAGTCAGTCCCCTACCTAAAACTCTTGGCCCCTAGCAACCAACCACTGACCTGACTTCAATCACTGTAGTTTTATCTTTTCTAGAATTTCATGTAGACAGAATCATACAGTGTATAATCATTTGAGGCCTCTTGTATTAATTTTCTATTGCTCTCTTAATAAATAACCACAAACAGCAGCTTAAATCACACCCATGTACGATCTCACAGTTCTGTGGGGCTGAAGTCCAGCTACAGTGCGGCTCAACCGGGACCTCTGCTTAGATTTCACAAGACCATAGTCATCAGGCAGCCCTGCGCTCAGGCCCTGGGGGAGAAGCTATTTCCAGGTTCCTTCAGGTTGTTGGCAGAATTCCACACAGTTGTGGGACTGAGGTCCCCATTTCCTTGCTGACTGATAGCTGCGGGCCATCCTTACTTAGTTCCTAAGGCCTCTCTCCAGTCCTTGTCCATGGCTTCAATATAATCCCCAGGGATCATTTTGACTTCCCTTTCTGCTGTTATCTCTATGACTACAGCTAGACAATCTGCTGTGCTTTTAAGGGCTCATGTGATTAGATTGGGCCCACCTGCTTCACCCAGTATAATCTCTCTTAAAGTTTTTAACCTTATTGACATCTACAAAGCCCCTTTTGCTGTTTAATGTAGCATATTCATAAATTCCAGGGATTGGGGTGTAAACATCTTTGGGAGGGCATTCTACCTACCACAGAGCTGTCATTTAATATAATTATTTTAAGATTCATCCATGATGTTGTATGTTTCAATAATTCAACCATCTGCTGAGCAGTATGTCACTATAAAGATATACCACAATTTGTTTCGTCATTACCAGTTGATAGAAATTTGAACTGTTTTTAGTTGTTGTTCAATAGTAATGAAATTGTTATTATTGGAGGTCAGGAAATGGCACCCTAAAATATGACATTTTGACACACTAAGTACTTTGAACTATAGAAGCAGCCTCACAGCCAAAGTCTCTCTGACCTTTTCCAGGTCCCCCACTCATCTCTTGCCCCTTTGCTTCATCTGAAGTGCTGGGAAGTGCTTTCTCTCACATTCTTTTTTTTTTTTTTTTNTCCTTCTCCATCATCCTCCCATGATCCCCCCACCATCCTTCTCCATCATCCTCCATCATCCATCCCCATCACCCTTCCCAGCCTGTGACGCCCTTTCCCGGCACCGCCCACAGTCTGCTCTCCCAGTTGTCACCAGAGGGCGCCTGTAAGCTCCGACTGGGCCACGTCCCTGCCCACAGCTGTCACGTCGCCCACGTCCCTCTGGGTAGAAGCCCAGACGCTCCCCACAGCCCCCAGGCCCTGCAGGCCCCTCCGCGTCGCCTCCCTCCCCACTGCCATCTCCTCGCTCTCCCGCCCCAGCACTTGGGCCTCCTCCCCGCGTCTCAGACACTCCAGGCACGGTCCTGCCCAGGGCCTCTGGGCGTGCAGCCTGGTCTGGAGGCCTGGAATGCCCTCCCCCACCTCCTCCGGTCTCTGCAGGAGCGTGACCTTCTCAGCGAGGGTCCCCACCTCCCGGTTCACACGGCAGACGCCCACACCGCCAGCCCTCTCCCCGCGTTCCCTCTGCCTGCATGTAAAATCCACTTTCTGCCTGCCTGTCTTGATGGGAAAGGAACTTGGTTTTTTTTTTTTTTTCCCTCAGTAACTTTATGTTGTTGTCCCCCTAAGGACACTACTTTAATTTCTTTTTTGTTTTTTTTTTTTCTGAGACTGAATCTCCCTCTGTTGCCCAAGCTGGAGTGCTGTGGCACAATCTTGGCTCACCGCAACCTTTGCCTCCTGGGTTAAGCAATCCTCCTGCCTCAGCCTCCCCAGTAGCCAGGACTACAGGCATGTGCCACCACGCCCAGCTAATTTTTTCTATTTTTAGTGTTAGCCAAGATGGTCTTGGTCTCCTGACCTTGTGATCCACCCACCTTGGCCTCCCAAAGTGCTGGAATTACAGGCATGAGCCACTACGCCGGGCTTTCTGACATTCTTCTATCTTACATTCTTCTATCTGACATTCCTCTATCTGACTAAGGGGAGTTTCTTAAGAAGACATGCAGTCGCCTTGAGCCCTTTCCTGCATCCCAGACAAATTTTGTTCCTGGCTGTGTCTGGTTTTTGGTTTGGTTTTTTGCCCATTCATCTCCCTTAAAAATTATTTACTCTTCCCCTGAAAGTGCCTACAGGCTTCACCTTCCTCTCTCCCATGAAGAAAGATATAGAAGCTTCTAAACCTCGTAGGGTTAATAGGTCTCACTTTCCTGTGATGCACCTGTGCACGTGATAAATTTATATGTCTGTCTCTCCTGTTAGTCTATTGTAAGTACATTTCTCACTCAAATATCAAATAGCAACAGGGAAGAGAGAAGATTATCTCACCCCAATGCTATGAAACATTTTTATTTAAATCTTTATGTAAATACCTATTTGTGTGTGTGTAAATACACATGTAAATACCTATGCGTGTGTGTGTGTAAATACCTAAGAAAAGAATGGTTGGATACATGGTAAGAGTACATTTAACTTTAGAAGAAAGTGCCAAATTATTTTCAAAAGTGACTATACCATTTTTCTTAACCACCAGCAATATATGATAATTCTAGTTGTTCCACATCCTCACAATAGGTAGTGTTGTCAGTCAAAAAAAAAAAAAAAAAGAAAAAGAAAAAAAAAACTTAGCCCTTCTAATAGATGTGGAGTGGAATTTCATTGTGGTTTCAATTTGCATTTCCCTAATGACTAATGATGTTAGGTATCTTTTCATATGTTTATTTGCCACATATCTTTTTTGGTGAAGTCTGCTAAATTTTTGTTGTTGTTCACTTAAAAAAGTGGGCTGTTTTATTACTGAGCTATGTGAGTTGTTTAGGTACTCTGGATGCAAGTTATTTCTCAGATATGTATTTAGTAAACATTTTACTCAGAGTCTGTGACTTGCCTTTTCATTTTCTTAACAGAGTGTGTTGAAGAGTAAAATGTTTTAATTTTGATGAAGTTTAATTTACTGATTTTTTACTTTTATGGTTGCTGCTGTTTTAAAAATCTTTACCTATCCCAGAATCACCAAGATTTTTTTCCTCTGTCTGCTTCTGGAAATACATTAGACTTTTAGCCCTGATTTACAGGTTTGCAATCTATTTTGGTAATTTTTGAACATGCCGTGAGACAAGGATTGATTTCTTTTTCTTTTTCTTTCTTTCTGTTTTTTTTTTTTTTTACTTACATGTGAATATCTGTAATATTATGAAACACATAGAGTTGACCCTTGAACAACACAGGGGTTAGACATGCTGACCCCCTCATACGGTTGAAATTTCACATACAACTTTGACTCCTCCCAAACTTAGCTACTAATTGTGTTGACTAGAAGCCTTACTGATAACAGTTAACACATATTTTGTATATTATGTGTTTTACATACTCTACTCTTACACTAAAGTAAGCCAGAGAAAAGAAAATGTTATTAAGAAAATCATAAGGAAAAGAAAATATATTTACCATTTATTAAGTGGAAGTGGACCATTATAAAGGTGTTCATTCTCATTGTCTCCATTTTGAGTAGGCTGAGGAGGAGAAGGTGGGGAGGGGCTGGTCTTGCTAAGAGTGGCAAAGGCAGAAGAAAATCTGTATATAAATAGACCGGCAACAGCTCAGACCCATATTGTTCAAGGATTGAGTGTAATCCATCATTACCAATTACTGAGAGAAGGATGTTGAAATCTCCAACTATAATTGTGAAATTGTTCTTTCTTTTTTCAGATCTATCAGGTTTTGTTTCATGTACATTAAAACCTTGTTATTAGATACATATTGCTGTGGTCTAATGTTGGATTTCCCCAAAAATTTATATGTTGAAATCTAATTCCCAAGGTAATGGTAGTAAGAGCTGGGGCCTTTGGGAAGTGATTAGGTTATAAGAACAGATTCCTCATAAGTTGGATGAGTGCCTTTAGAAGAGAGGTCCCAGAGAGTTGCCTTCACCTTCCCACTATCTGAGGACATTTAGAAAGTACGATTTATGAGGAATAAGTCCTCATGAGATACTAAATCTGCTAGTACCTTTATCTTAGACTTCCCAGCCCCCAAAACTGTGAGCAATTTCTTTTGTTTATAACTTACCCAGTAGTGGCATTTTTACATAGCGGCCCCAACAGACTAAAACACATAATGTGTATATTTTGGACTTTTAAGTCTTGATGAATTTACTCTTTTTTTTTTTTTAATTTTTTATTTGAGAGACAGTTTTGCCCTGTCACCCAGGCTGGAGTACAGTGTGTGATCACAGCTCACCATAGCCTTTACTACCAGACTCAGTGATCCTCCCACTTCAGCCTCCTGGGTAGCTGGGACCACAGGTGCATACCACCATGCCCAGCTTATTTTTTGTGTTTTTTGTAAAGATGGGGTTTTGTCACATTCCCCAAGCTGGTCTTGAATTCCTGGGCTTTAGCAATCTGCCTGCCTTGGGCTCCCAAAGTGCTGAGGTTACAGACGTGAGCCACTGCACCCAGCCTATTTCTTTATTTTTATAAAATGACCTTTTGATCCCTGGTAGTGTTCTTTGTTCTGAAGCATATCTTGTCTGATATTAATAACCATGCCAGCTTTTAAAGTTCACTTTAGCATAGTATACGTTCCTATTCTTTAACTCACATAGCTTTCTATTTAAAGTGGGTTCCTTGCAGACAACATTTAATTGACCCTTGTTTTCATCCATGCTGATAATCTCTGCCTTTTAAGTTGGGTGTTTAGCCTACTATACTTAATGTAATTATCAGCATGGTTGGCTTTAAATCTACCATTTTCTTATTTGTTTTCTGGTGGTTTTTTCTCTCATCTGTACTTTGTTACCTTTTTCTTCTTTTCCTGTCTTCTTTTGAACTGTTATTCTTTAATGATCTCATTTCATTGGCCTTTGTTTTGTTTTTATTTCAAGTTTTTTGTTGTTGTTTATCTTGTTTTTTAAATTGGTTCCTCTCAAGTTTACAGCATGTCTTTTTCTTGTTAGAATTTACCTTCAAATAATAATGTATCATTATATTTATAGTTTAAGAACCTTATTTGAGTATATGTTCATTCTTCTCTCCAACATTTGTGCTACTGCTTGCCGTCTGCATTTCACTTTTACTTATTTATAAACCCCACAATATATTATTACTTTTAACAGTAAATTATCCTTTAAAGAGATTTTTTAAAAGTTGAGAGTTTGAGACCAGCCTGGGCAACATGGTGAAAACTTGTCTCTACAAAAAAAAAAAAAAAGCAAAAATTAGGCAGGTGTAGTGGTGCATGCCTGTGGTCCAGCTACTTGGAAGGCTAAGGTGGGAGTATTGCTTGAGCCTGGGACGTCAAGGCTGCAATGAGCCGTGATTGGACGACTGCACTCCAGCCTAGGCAACAGAGTGAGTCTCAAAAATAAGTAAGTAAGTAAATAAAATAATTGGTACTACTTGACTTTGTTCTACTGCTTTCTGATGTCCTATTCATTTTTTCCCAGTCTTTTTTCTCTGTGTGTTCTGTTTGAATAGTTTCAAACTATTAACTTGAATATTAGGTCTCCAAGTTCACTTTTTTTTTTCCTTCTGCAGCAGCTAATCTGCTGTTAATTTTACCCACTATAGTTTTGGCCTTAGATATTGTATATTACATCTCTAGCATTTCCATTTGGGTCTTTCTTATGTCTTCCATTTCTTTTCTCATCAGGCTCATGCTTTCATCTACCATCCTGAATCTATACAGTATATTTACAGATGGCTTAATATCCTTTTCTACTAGTTCTACCACCTGTGTAATTATTTTATATTTTGTCCAATTTTATATTTGTTTAACGATGGGGAGGTATATCTGATTCCTATTATTCCATCATATTAAGAAGGTAAAGACTTTAATGCTGTTGGGACAACTGTTGAAGAGTCGTTTTATGTATCTGAAGTATGGGAAATAATTAACCAACTAGGAAAATATTAGAACTTATTATTAAGTTCTAATTAATAATTAGAACTGGTCTCTGGGAGTTCGAGACCAGCCTGACCAACATGGAGAAACCCATCTCTACTAAAAATACAAAATTAGTCAGCCATGGTGGCGCATGCCTGCAATCCCAGCTACTCGGGTGGCTGAGGAAGGAGAATCGTTTGAACCCTCAATTAGAACTTAATTCCAATTGAGTCAAAACTGTTGTTTGATATAATTAGGGAAAATATGTGATTTTATTATTGGAAAACAAAAATTGACTATGTCTTAAAGGTTCTAAATTTTTGTCTTAAATATAATAAAATATTTTTATATCAACCATTTTTTTTTCTGTTTCTATACCACCGCAGTCACTAAATTCTCACAAGGTGGTTGACAGTTTCTACGTTTGTACACCTGTGTGCATCAAAAATATGCCTGCACTACTGGAAGAAGTTTTAATGTTAGCTGCTAGATGTTTAGATCTTCACTTGCAAATATCTAGCATAGTTTCCCTGCTCAAATTCTACAGAATTTACTATCTCTAGGCTGGATGCAGTGGTTTGTGACTATAATCCCAAGACTTTGGGAGGCTGAGGCACGCAGATTTCTTGAGGCCAAGAGTTCGAGACCAGCCTGGTCAACCTGGTGAAACCCCATCACTACTTTAAAAAAAAATGGCTGAGTGGAATGGCTCATGCTTGTAATCCCAGCATTTTGGGAAGCCGAGGCAGGTGGATCAAGAGATCAGGAGATCGAGACCATCCTGGCTAACACAGTGAAAAACCATCTCTACTAAAAATACAAAAAATTAGTCAGTCGTGGTGGCATGTGCCTGTAGTCCCAGCTACTCAGGAACTGAGGCAGGAGAATCACTTGAACCCAGGAGGCAGAGGTTGCAGTGAGCTGAGATCACACCACTGCACTCCAGCCTGGACGAGATCGAGACTCTGTCTCAAAAAAAAGTAAAATTAGCTAGATGTGGTGGCACATGGCTGTAATCCCAGCCACTTGGGAGTCTGAGGCACAAGAATCATTTGAACTTGGGAGGTGGAGGTTGCAGTGAGCTGAGACTGTGCCATTGCACTCCAGCCTGGGCTACAGAGCAATGTTTTGTCTTAAAAAAAAAAAAAAAAAAAAAAAAAGCATTTCCTATTTTTAGATAGTATCTAGTAAATGCTTGTCACTTCTAAGCATATCCTCAAATTGATAAGTGAAAACACAGCTGTAAAAATCTCCTTTTACAGGCCAGGTACAGTGGCTCATGCCTGTAATCCCAGCACTTTGGGAGGCCAGACCAGGCGGATCACCTAAAGTCGGGAGTTCCAGACCAGCCTGACGAACATGGAGCAACCCATCTCTACTAAAAATACAAAATTAGTCGCGCATGGTGGCGCATGCCTATATTCCCAGCTACTCAGGAGGCTGAGGCAGGAGAATCTCTTAAACCCAGGAGGCAGAGGTTGTGGTGAGCTGATATCCATCATTGCACTCCAACCTGGGCAACAAGAGTGAAACTCCATCTTAAAAAAAAAAAAAATCTCCTTTTGCACAAAGCACTCTTATTTAGTTATTTGAGATGAAAGCACTATGTATTGTTTGTTATATGGCAACATCTTTGGGGAAAGCAGCATGTCTTGTGCATACAGCTATATCCACAGAGACTATGCTGAGCATATAGTAAGTGCTACAAACATATATAGAAATAAGTAAACAGACTGCTGTTTATACTCAAAAGATACTCAATGCTCTTTGATAATAATTTACCAATATGTCTCAAAGCCTATTAATTCTTGCACTTTCAGCTGTGCATACAGAAAATTGAAAGAATAAAAATGATGACATACAGCCTGAGGTGTTAAAGAGTATAGTTACCAACTGCTGGTCAGGAGCCCTCATGCAGTGGTCTATTAAAGTCTGGATGCAAAAATCTAAAAAGACTGGATTGCTGGCATCAGACTGAATTCCTAGAGGTGAGGTCTTAACCATAACGATAAAACTTGATTCTGGTAGCATGTATTTTTATAGTACATACCATGAACATTTAACCCACCTTAATTAAAATTATATTCCATAAGCAATACTTTTTCTTATACATTTTGTCACTCATTTTGCGACTTCGTAGTTAAATATTACAAAATGAGAAGTAGTAAACATTTTGGCTGTCTTTAAATGTTTGCTGAATTTTGCTTGTCAGCAGCTGGTCATTGCTATGTACTTTCTTTTTAACCAAACCCAAATTGGAAAGAAAATAACAAATGTTCAGTGAATTAATTTTCCGTGTGTATGTGTGTGTGTGGCTGTCTTTCAAAGACATCAACCATAAGCATTGCTTATTGATGGTCATCTTTTTGGTTGCAGACTAATCAAGTGGCAAAAATAAAATGGATCCTACACAAGGGATTTAGAAAATACTTTATTAAAAAGAACTCGAATAGCAATACTTATAGGAACTAGACCATACATGTAGAGTAAAGCGTGTAGTGTGTACTTTGGGAATAAACAATGAAGTTATTAGCTACATGAATCTTAAATGATTACATTAATATGCTGGATGACTTGGGAAGTTAGACAACTGGTATTTCACTTTTTGTATCTTTCTCTAACACCTCTGTCATTTTCAATGGCCTTTCACTTTTTGAAGCTTAGCTCTGTTATATACTCTATGTCATAGGTGTAAATGAATAGAATACTTTCTGCCTTCAATTTGTTATAAATTGTCTTTAACGTATATAATAGTATGATAAAGAAAACCTTACATATGATAAAGTTTTGTTTTACTTAAGGCACACCAGCTTGTTTAACTGGACTTGTTGTTGTTGTTTTTCTGTTTTGTTTTGTTTTAGGTTTTCAGAAGCCTGAAGCCATGGTTTTCTGTTTCTGTCTCCAGTGATAAGCTTAAAAGAGGGATGAGGAAGAGGATTTACTGGCTCAACCAGAAACAGAAACTAAGAACCCGTGACTGTATTCTCTCCCTTAGCCACCCAATAGCTTCTTTCTTCTAGCAGGATAAATATCTTTGTAAATGCTAAGGCTATCTGTGCAAATGTTTCACATTCTTTTTGATAACACTCACTCAATTAATTCCAAGATAGCATCTATATATTTTTTTCTTTATTTCAAATACAGGGTAAAGGAAAAGCCTTCACTAACAAAACATTGTACTACTTTCTCACAGCTCCAGTGAAACCTGAGTTAAGAACTGAAAAAGCAGTTTCAGCCTGTAGTCTATCAAAAAATAGTGAAGCTCTGCCATCAACAAGATATGCAATGCATAATGTAATTTTTTTTTAATGAGAGAAAGATAGAGCAGAGGGTATTACCATTCCTCCATAGTCACTCAGGAGCTCTGATTGGAACTAAATCCAGACATCTTTACATTCAATACCTTTCTTGTATAATCGCAATAAATCTATGACTAGCTTTGTATTTATAAACCCAGATTCTCCATTATATTAGTTGAAATAACTATTAACAAACATTTATTTAATCATTTTCAATGTTAGACAGTTGCATTAGTGAAATATTACAATATCTAAACAAGCATAAAGTGCCTACATAACAGATTTTTGAATTTGTTTTCAAATTAGCATTCAAAGCAATTAACTATATTATAACTCAAAAATACACTCAGCTATGATATTGATACAGGCAAAACTACCTGAGAAGAAGCCTCAATGATTTGCCACTTGAATCACTACTTGAAAGGGAGGTAGGATCGAGGCTAAATGAGGTATGCCTGTAATATAATGATTTTATGTCTTGAAAGTAAGCATCAGATCGTACTCAATTTGTGTTTGTCTCTTTAAAGCGAGTGCAACAACGACTACATACTCATTTCAACTGATACCATTACCTGACAAAACTTTGGCACTCCTCCTTTGAAATTGTCTTTCCAAACTGCAACAAAAGCAAGATCAATATTCTCATCTTGCTTTTACCCCAAATGTAATTATCTAAATTAATCATTCACACATATATTTAATGTGTTTGACTGTTTTTCTTAATCATATCCATGTTAAAAATTTTGCCACCATTGAGCACATTAAAAATAATGAACTAGAGATCTGAAGAAATTCCTATTAAAAAATTTGAACACAGGCAGAATAAGTAATTGTCTTCTATAGAGAAGCTCCCCCCACACACATACACAAACACACATTGAGTATTTATGTTCTAATATCTTTTAGAGTCATTTCTTGAATACAAATTAATTAGTAAATACTTATTGACTATACTAGAAAAACAATATGGCACAGTAAAAAAGAATTTGGCCTTTTGAGTCAGATTAATCTATTTTGCCACCTATTCTATTATCTTGATAAATTATTTGAAATTTTGAGTTTCTGTATCTTAATTTGTAAAATTGGGATGATAATGCTTATTTTGCAAAGTTGTCATGAAGCTTAATGAAGATAATTTATCCAAAAGCATTGAAAACTCAGTGTAGTGTAAGACAGGCTCACGCTTGTAATCCCAGCACTTTGGGAGGCCGAGGCGGGCGGATCACGAGGTCAAGAGACAGAGACCATCCACGCCAACATGGTGAAACCCCGTCTCTACTAAAAAATACAAAACATTAGCTGGGCGTGGTGGCGCATGCCTGTAGTTCCAGCTACTCAGGAGGCGGAGACAAAATTGTGTGAACCCAGCAGGCGGAGGTTGGAGTGAACCGAGATTGTGCCACTGCACTCCAGCCTGGTGCCTGGTGACAGTGAGACTCTGTCTCAAACAAAACAAAACAAAACAAAACAAAAAAGACAGGTACTTCAAGAAGTCATCTCATTCTAGCCTCAGATCAACTCTTTTTAAGTATACCAGACAAATTAAGTAGCTTGTTCAAGTTTTCATAGTCATCAGTCAAATAAATCAATTGCGCTTAATTACTAAGCTTTACCCCACCATGCTAACCATGGTGGGCATCACAGAAGTGAAAAAAAAAAAAAAAAAAAAAAAAAAAAAAAAAAACCACTAGTCTTCCTTATGAGGCTTAGAATCTTTAAAAATCATTCCTGAAAATAATAGGAGACCCAGTGTATGGCACAAAAACAGACTGACAACCTAATTTTCCAAAGCTACATTATCTAATTGCCCTTTAATTTTCTCTTTTCTGTTAAGACTGTTTTTTTTTTTTTCTTTTGTTTCTGATGCTCTTTAAAATTCCTACTGCTATAGCAGAGATGAAACTTTTACAAAGAACTGGGTGTCAGAGAAGAGTACCCGGATGAAACATACATAGCTTGTTATTCGAAAAAGAGATTGCTGTAATTTATAATGATCATATTGGAATAGTAACTAGCTATAGCTCCATAGTAAAGCAGTTCCTCTTGAAGTCCATGTCATTGTATAGAACTTCAAGAGGGACTGCTTTACTATGAAGCTACAGCTAGTTAGCTATATAATAAGTATAGCCCATTAAATAGTATACAGGATAGACCATTTTTATTGCCTGGATTTTTTTCTTTGTAAAAACAGCTTTAATGAAGTTTAGTTGACATATAATGAATTCATCTATTTAAAATGTAAACTATGCCAGGCGACTTGGCTCACGCCTGTAATCCCAGCACTCTGGGAGGCCAAGACAGGCGGGATCACTTGAGGTCAGGAGTTTGAGACCAGCCTGGCGAACAAGGTGAAACCCCGTCTCTACTAAAAATACCAAAAATTAGCTGGTGTAGTAGCAGGCACCTGTAATCCCAGCTACTCAGGAGGCTGAGACAGGAGAATTGCTTGAACCCAGGAGGCCGAGGCTTCAGTGAGCCGAGATCATGCCATTGCATTCCAGCCTGGGCAACAAAAGAAAAACTTCTTCTCAAAAAAAAAAAAAAAAAAAGTGTGAACTGTAATCAGTTTTGACATATGTGTACAGGTATTGATCGACTTACCACCTATGCAACTTACGACCATTCAACTTTACGACCACAATCGCTAGCTACGAATGGCAGCGCAAACGTTGCCCAGCTGGGCGTGCGACAGTGTGGGCCAGCTTCTGGCAGCACTACCAACTCCGCGTGCACCATTTCAACTGTACCTATAGCCTACTCAACTTACGACCAAATCGTGTTACCACTGGTCAGTGGTCCCGACCATGGTCGTAAGTCGAGCACTAGCTGTATACCTGTGGAGCCATCAGCATATTCAAGATAACGATCATATCCATCAGCATCAAAAGTTTCTTCTTACTCCCTTTATAGTCCCTTCTCCTTGCCCCTTCCTGGAATCCACCTTCCCCCAAGCAACAACTAGTCTGTCTTCTGTCACTATAGATTAGTGTGCATTTTTTGGAATTTTATACATAAGTAATATGTATATGGTTTATACTCTTTTTTGGTAGCATGGGAGTTGAGTCATGTCGCAGTGTGTATCAACAGTTTGTTCCTTCTGGTTGCAGTAGTATTCCACTGCATGACTGCTCCATAGTTTTTTCCTCGGTTTTCCGTTTGATGGACGTTCTGATCTTTTCAGTTTTGGGCTATTACAAATAAAGGGTCTATGAACATCTCTGTGCAAGTAGACAGAATGTTTTCATTCCAGAATGCCTACTCATTTCAAAATAGACATATGCTTTCATTTCTCTTGGGTAAAAAAACCTAGGAGTGGAAAAATTAAATTATATTCTAGGTGTATATTTTTAAAACTGCTTTCCAAAGTGATTACAGCCACTGCTCGACTTACGGCCACGATTGGTTCGGACAGGCCAGTTGTAACACGATTTGGTTGTAAGTTGAGTAGGCTATATGTACAGTACTGTGAAATGATGTTATAAAAATCTTTAAGTCATATTTTATCATAATTTTCTTTCATTATTGTTATATATCATAATTTTCTTTGTTCATTTTATGCCATTTTTATCATCTCTACCCATTTTGTTTCTTATTTTTACATTCGTCAGGTTTAAGTAAAACACTGCATTACCAGTAGTAAAGGTTGACCTGAATGCTTATTATGAAAGTATTCTTGTCAAATCTCATTTTTAAAAAGCCACCTTAACTTGTGGTAAAGGCGCAGCCTTGTGTAAAACTGTGGAATAGTCACAGATCACTGAACCACGGTGGTCTATGGTTTGAAGTGAAAAACCACGGCACATGATGAGTTTTGAAAAGCAGAAGAGTGTGAACTATGTTAAGTCTCAGGGTTAAAAAGGACTAGTTGCCAGGTATTTATTTATTATCATTGTAAATAGAAAAGTAAATCATCACAATTTTATGTGACTTTCCATGGGATACAAATATGTAGCATTCATCATAAAAGATGTCATCTGGATATCTTGTTCAAATATAATTTAAACTTAGTATGTTCTAATATTGTTAAAGATATAGGGATATAAACCACTCACATTTTAGTAAGAAAGGCAAGAAAATAACTAATAATGATATGATATAGCATATATGTTTATTGTCCCACACTGTCGTACGCCCAGCTGGGCAACGTTTGCGCTGCCAGACGCGGAGCAGTCATGGCTAGCGATTGTGGTCATAAAGTTGAATGGTCGTTAAGTTGCATAGGTCGTAAGTTGATCAATACCTGTATACAATTTTACATTCTTACCAGTAGTATGTGAGAGTTCCAGTTATTCCATATCTTAGCCAATATTTATATGGTAAATATTTATATATCAAATTTCTTAATTTTAGCCACCTCATAGGTGTAAGACTAATAATGACAAACATCTCTTTATCTACTTATCTGCTATTTGTGTATCTTTTTTGGTGAAGCGTCTGTTTCAGATATGTTTAAGTATTTTGCCCAGTTTTTAATTTGGTTGTCTGTTTTCTTGTTATTGAATTTTGATAGCTCTTTATATATTCTGGTTACAAGTCCTTTATTGGATGTAGTGCACTGAATAATAGACCCACAAAGATGTTCATGACCTAATTCCCCAGAACCTGTGAACATGTGTACTCTGTATGGCAAAAGGGACTTTGGAGAAATGTTTAAGTTAGTGATCTTCAGGTGGGGGATTATCCTGGATTATCTGGAGAACGCTATATGTAATCACAAGAGTCTTTATAAGAGAAAAGAGGGTCAACATGGGAGAAGACAGTGATATGACAATGGAAGCAGACATCAGAGTGCTGTGACCAGGAGTTAGAAATGTTGGAAGCCTCTAAAAGCTGGACAAGGTTTCAACATATTATCTCTTACAGACTCTAGAAGAAACCAGCCCTGTTGACACTTTGATTTCAGTCTCTGAAGACTCATTTTGGAGTTTAACCTCCAGAAATGTGTAAGAATATATTTGTATTGTTATAAGCTACTAACTTTGTTTTAACTTGTTATAACAGCAATAGGAAACTAATAAATCAAATAACTACTTTGCAAATATTTTTCCCAATCTGTAATTTGTCTTTTTATTCTCTTAATAGTCTTTCAAATCTGAAGATGCATTGAATGCTGATGTAGTCCGTTTTGTCAATTTTTCAAATAGTGCTTTTTGTGTAATATCTAAGAAATATCTGTACTTCAACCGAGGACACAAAGACATTTTTCTATATTTTGCTCTAGATGTTTCATAGTTTATGTTTTATTTTTAAGGATATGATGCATTTTGAACTAATTTTTGTAGAAGATGTAAGGAATAGATCAAAGTACATTTGTTTTTGTTTTAGGACATTTTATTGAGAAGACTGCTCTTTCTTTTCAAAATTGTCTTTATAACTTGTCAAAAATTAGTTATCCACATATACGAGGGTTAATCTCTGGAATCCGTATTCTCTTGCATTAATCTATGAATCTACCTTTACAGCAATATCACACTGTCTTAATTATTCTAGTGCTTTAATAAGTCTTAAAGTTAGGTATTCTTAGTCATCCAACTTTGTACTTTCTTCAAATTAGTTTTGGTTTTTCTAGGATCTTTACATTTTCATAAAATTTTAAAGTCAGCCTGTCAATTTCTACAAAAATGTTGCTGCAATTTTGACTGGGGTTGCAGCAAATCTACAGGTACATTTCAGGATAATTGATATCTTAACAATATTGAGTCTTTTGATCTTTGAACATAATATGTCTTCCCATTTGTTTAGTTTTCTTTACTTTTTTCAGCAATCTTTTGTAGTTTTCATTGTATAGGACATATATTTTGTCAGATTTAACCCTAAGAATTTCATATTTTTGATGCTATTGTAAAGTATTTTTAAAAAATTTAATACCTGATTGTTTATTGCTAGTACCTAGAAATAAAATTGATTTATGTATACTGATCTTCTATATTGAAACCTTGCTGAATCACTTATTAGTCCACATCAACAATGGTGGTTTCTCCAAACAGGGATAGGTTGGCTTCTTCCTTTACAATCTAAATGTCATTTACCTCTTTTTATGGTCTTATTGCCTTGATTAGAACTTCCAATGTAATGCTGAATAAAGATGGTGAAAGCAGATATACTTGAATTGTTTGTAATCCTAAGAGGAAAGCATTTAGTCTTACCTATTATGAATAATATTAGCTGTTAGCTTTTTATAGATGGTCTATAGCAGACTGAGAGGGTTCACTTCCATTTCTAGTTTGCCAAGAGTTTTTATCAGACATGGATGTTGGATTTTGCCAAATGCTTTTCTGTGTCTGTTGATATGATCATTTTTTTGTTGTTGTTAATGTGGTGAATTACCTTGATCAACTTTCTAATATTAAACCAACTTGCATTACTGGGACAAACCTTATTTTGCCTGATATATTATCCTCTGCCATGATGTATTATCCCTATTGTTGTATTCAATTTGCTAACAGTTTGTTTAGAATTTTCACATTAAGTTCAGGAGTTAGGTTGGTATATAGTTTTATGTTTTCCTCTGGTTTTAGTATCAGGGCAAAACTGGACTCACAGGACTGGTTGGGAAGTGTTCCCTCCACTTTACTTTCCTGGAAGAGTTTGTGTAGATTTGGTACTGATCACCAGTTTTCTTTAGCCCAGGAGAGAGTTAAATGCAAATTCTGTTTCTTTATTAGATACAGGATATTTTAGTTATCTGTCTTTTTGAATGAGCATGATAGCCTGTGTCTTTTAAGAAATTTGTCCATTTCCTCTAAGTTGTTAAATTTATTGGCACAAAATTGTTCATGATATTCTCCTATTATCCTTTGAATATCTGTAGAATCTCATGTGATACCACTCTTATTCCTAATATTGATAATTTATACCTTTTCTTTTTTGGATGTGCTGGTATAGTTTTCTTAATTTTCCTTAGAGTTTAATTTCTTCAATCTGTGAGTTTATAGTTTTCAACAAAGTTGGGAAGTTTACAATATTATTTTTTCAAATTTTTTTCTGCCCCCTTCCTTTTCAGGAACTCTGATTACACCTATATTAGGCCATCTGAAGTTGTTCTATAGGCACTGGTGCTATTTGTTTCCTTTTTGTTCTTTGTTCTCTCTGTTTCATTGTTTTAAAGGTACAGTGTTTCAGCAGGACTTCAGGATACTTCACCAAAGTATGCATATTTGCTTTATTATTCCAAAGTTTAGCAATGGGCTACCTTGGATGTATATGCAAACCCCAGCAATTATGTCTTATTCACCCTTGCATTCTTAACATCTATCACAGTTCCTGGCCTGTAGCACATACTGGGTGCTTACTAAATATTTCAAAATTAATCATGAGTGAAGTAAAGTAAAAGTGTATTGCAAGGACATTACATTCAGATGTTGCCTGTTTGACTTCCGGATTCTTCCTCTCTGTTTGCGTATGCTTGATTTTTATTTTTCTTAACATAGCCAGACTTTCTCCAGGGAAAAATATATCAGGGTTGATATTTCCAAGCAACTCCATTTTTACATCCTTCTAGCTATATGACTTCAGAGACTCCTTTCTCTTCCCTTCTCCTCCAGATGCAAATAGAAAAGTCCTAGGGAAGGACTCAAATCAGTCCAGATTAGGTAATATGCCCACCCATATGGTGAGAGATAACACAATACTGTTATTTTTTAAGAAAGCATTTTATCCATTAAAGTATATGTCATTTATAAAAATTGTGGAAAATTTAGACAAATATAAAAAATATATATGTATTACACCATCCATAGCAATCCAGTGTTCATATTTTGAGACCTATCTTTCCTTTTTATGAAACATTCTCATAGAAAATGGGGGAGGGGCAGCAGAGTCCGTATGTTTAGCATGTTATTTCAGTTTCTATTTGTAAATATTTGAATTCATTCTTTCTGAGGAAAGTTAGATGGAGATGGAACCAATTAGAACCTACAATTTGCCTGTAAACACAGCAAGTCTATGTGTTTGCAGGAAATAAGGAGAGAAAAGAATGATTCTACCTCTTTGACTGTATTGAGAAATTCTGTCTCTTTAAGAGACCCAGAAACTATTTGTTCCCATTGCCGGTCTTGACTCACCTGTGTTACAAAACACCTGTGTGCCTTCAGGGCAGTCTCTTTTGAACACTTGTATAAATTAAAATTTGCCTTTAGGGATTCCAAAGTTCTGTGTGAAAAACTACATGCAAGGGGAGTCTCAGCAAATCAGCTCCAATAGATTTCATATGGCACAGACCTTATTATGCAGATTTTTAAAACAAATCTATTTTATTCAGATGAACTATTTAAAAATGTTTATTAAATACCTACTTAGGGCATAACATGCTATTTGGGGGATCATAAAGAAAATGGAGGCATGATTTCCATCCTTAAAAAGCAAACTAATAATCTTTTTTTTTTTTTATTAGAAAATTCCTATTTAAAAGTAGATGACAAAAGAAGCTGTGCTACCAGGAAGGTCTCATGGTTCAGTGCCTGGAGAGTCCTGGGGTGTCAGCAGCCCCAAGATTCCAGGATAAGTTGATGATACATTTAGAGCCAAATGCCCCCTTCTGAGCATATTTTAGTGAGAGGGAGAGGTCAGGATTTTAAAGCCACAAATCCCAGTTTGACAAACATTCTGTTGAACAAATTCATATTTTATTGCCCATCCCTGAAATTCATTGTGTCACTGAGGCTTAAAGTATGAATGGCACAATGTCCCTCCCGGCAGAGCCGCTGCTAGAACTTGAAGAACCTCTTAAAGGGAAATAGAAATCTCATCCATATCCCTCTGGATTGGGCTTTGCAAAAATGTGTCCTCTTTTGACTGACTGATTAGAAAAAAGCGACCCCTCTGGGCAAGCCGATTAGAAAAATGTGCCCCTTCCACAGCCCTAGGCTGGATAGAGAAGCTGGAATTTGAGTACCATTTGTATTCCAATAGCACAATCTAAATGAGGAACCTGCAGTTTATTCTCATTCTTCCGTCCTCACATTTTCTAATAATAACCAATCCTAATTCTTTGAGACAGATAAATAAGGGATATTCTTATAGATGTGGAACTCTGCTGCCTCAAGTTACTTTTTTCAAGTTGAGACTTTTTTTTTTAACCTCTTGGCTTACCTACAGATTCCGCAGGCTTGGTGCTATGCTTATTATTTCAAGAGATATATATATATATGTTTTTTCACCACATTGTTAGATAGATGGCAGAGGATCTGAAGGGCTTGTCATAAGAAGCCCTGGGCAGCTGGGGTAGTTTTTGCCAATACATGCATTTCAGTGCTATGACTGATGGGCAGAGACAAGAGGGTTAGAGTGCCTTCGAGCAAATACACAATCCTCCAGTGACCCCTCTGGCACTACATCAGAGGTTCTGCAATATAGCTCCAGGCAACAACTTGAAGCCAGCCAGAATTTATGGGGGAGCCTCTGCTGTGCTCAGCTTTTAAAAATACCTGCACTACAGTGCCTGACAACTGGCTTCTGCTTAAGTGCATCTGATGACTCCAAACTGAGCCTGATTGATATCAGGCAGGACTGTCCTTGGGAGTGCTTTTGGGAGATAGCACTCATTTGCAAAACTTTCTTTTGAGTCAGGGTTGTCTCAAGGGTGTAACTAGGGTGTTCCTATAAGTGGTTCCAAATAAATGGAAGCCTAAAGCTAGGAACTTCTAGCCTTTTCACAAGCCTTGCTATAAATTGCTTGGGATTTGTTGGGACTACCATGTGTACTAAAGTTAGTATCCTGAAAATAAATATTGTTTTGGAGGGTTATCATCTTTGGTTAGAAAATAATTTGATTTCTAGCCATACTTCATGGTTGGTAGCGAACAGCTGTTTGGAAAGCATGCGATTTGCTCCTCTTTCATCTCTACTTGTTTACTCTACTCAACCTTCACTAAATAAATAATAATCTCACCAAATAAGAAGGATAATCTAGGCCCCTAGAAAAAGAATTACGTTGTTTGTTGTTGCAGTGTTTGTAGTAGTGGGGAGTTGAAGGTAACCTCAGGATTTACTGGGTAGTGAATGCACACCCAGGAGTATTACGCAATGGTTAGAAAAATGACTTAAATGTAGCTGTAGCAACATGCATGCATCTAAAACACGTGGTACCTAGTGGAAGAAGTAAGAAGCAGAGGTAAAAACAGCACATTAACATTTAAACAAGTTTAAAAATACATGCATACAAGACAACACTACCCATACTGCAAAAATACATACAAATGAAAAGGCAACACATCACAAATGTTAAAATGGATGCTTGTGAGGGCAGGAGAGGAAAGGGAATGGGGTATTGAGAATGAAAGAGTAAATAGCTAAGAGTGAGACTTACACACATAGCAGTGCTTAGCCCTACCCTCTGTTTCTCAGGATCAACAACAAAAACAGCAACAGAGTTCCACTTTCCTCTGCTGGAGACTTCCAGAAGGTCTGTTGAAGCCCCAGGAATGTCTATTTAACAAGCCACTCTTTTTAAGTCTTCTGATCAGAAAATTTGGAGAAACATTGTTTTAAAGTCTAGATAAAAACAGCTTACAATGTCCACTTTCATTAAATTTACTTCAAAGCAATCATTGGAGAACTTGACGAGAACCTCTTATGAGAGGTGCAAAATGGGAGAAGCAAAAGAAGTAACATCTGTTCCCTGCCTTTAGTAAGCTAAGACCAACACACCTGGAAAAATCAAATAGAACGAGTACAGGCATACCTGGGAGATACTGTGGGTTCGGTTCCAGACCACTGGAATAACGCAAATATCCTTGCTTATATTAACTGTCAGGGAGATTTGGAGAAGAGATATTGAGTGCACCAGAACATTTAGGGAAAACGTCATCAGGTGCTGGAATGTCTAACTGTTCTTTGTAGGTAGTATGAAGAGTTAGAAAGGGAAAGTGGCGTTGGCATTCTAGCAAAGAGAATGGTGAGCCATGTTTCAGAATTGGGAATTGGCAGCATGCGCAGTACCAGTGAGGTAGATAGTCACTGTGAAGGGCACATTTTGGATTGGCATGAGGAATCAGTTGAACAGATAGGCTGAGAAAGACTAGGAAGGATGTTTAAACCCAGGGGGAAGGTTTACACTGATCTCGGAAGAACAACACTACTCCCCTAGTAAATCTCATGTACATCTAATCCCATCTTGGTATCTGCTTCTCGGTGGACCTGAACTAACGCTAGTGATACTGACAGTGATCCAAAACATAGCCAGTTGAGACAGCGATTTGGGACTGGCTCACCCTGCCCAGCAGGCAAAGAAGATATCGTCTTGAATAATAAGTGGGTCACTGTGATACAAGGGGACAACTCACGTGCTAAAGATTTTAGTGGTGATGACCTAGGAAAATGTCCCAGTAGAAGGGAGCAAACTTGCAAGGCAATGATTCAGACAGGCATGAAATCTCATGAAACATAGCATGCAACCACAAGACCCTCTTCACAGTGAAAGGGGTGTGAAAGTGGGTCCAGGACCATGGGATCCACTAGTATTTGCATGCTGTGGTCTAGAAGCAACCAACTTTATGGGACGCTGGAATAAACTTTTAAAGGTACAACTTCACTTTCAGTTCTGAAACAGTACTTTGGAAGGATTCAGTACCATTTTCCAGAATAGCATACGCATTTAATCAGAGAGCCATACTATGTCCCAAATAGGAGAAATACATGGGCTTAGAAACCAAGGGATGGAAGCATAGTGGCTTATTCCCATCACTCACTTGGGATTTTATCTCATTCTCACAACTCTGGGTTCTGCAAGGTTGGAGATCCCAAAGAGTGGCCCCACTCTTTCCAAGGGACACAGCAAGGATAGTATTGAACTAAATGCTTTGGCTGCCCCCAGCATACTCTCTGTGACTCCTTGTGACTAGGGATTGGCAAATGATCAGTCAATATAATTGACTGATTAGCAGGAAGAAGAACTGTTATGAGATCCCGGCTAGCTTACTCCAAGACTAAAAGTTGCATATTTTGTTTTGCTTATAAACTGTTTCCCAAAAAATGGACAGTACTTAGATTTTCTGATTGAACATTATATTGAGATCCCTGCTCAAAAGTCATTTTGGTTTCACAGAGCAAAAGAAAGCAAGTTCACCTGGATTACACATAAATCAAATAAAAATGCTCTGGACATGCTGAAACCCCATCTCTACGAAAAATACAAAAAATTTAGCCCAATGTAATGGCGGGTGCTTACTCAGGAGGCTGAGGCAGGAGAATCACTTGAACCAGGAAGAGGAGGTTTCAGTGACCAAGATTGCACCACTGTAGTCCAGCCTGGGTGACAGAGTAAGACCCTGACTCAAAAAAAAAAAAAAAAATGCGCTGGACAAATGAGCAGAGAACATCCAGTTTTGTTTAAAAGTAACAAGAGTTGGAGTGTTTATTAAATTTTAAGTGAAAGCAATAGCAAAGACTTGGAACCAACCCAAATGCCCATCAGTGATAGAGACTGGAGAAAGAAAATGTGGCACATATGCACCATGGAATACTATGCAGCCATAAAAAAGGATGAGCTTAAGTCCTTTGCAGGGACATGGATGAAACTAGAAACCATCATTCTTTGCAAAGTGACACAAGAACAGAAAACCTAACACCACATGTTCTCACTCATAAGTGGGTGTTGAACAATAAAATAAGAACACACAGACACAGGGAGGGGAGCATCACACACCAGGGCCTGGGGGTGGGAGGCTAAGGGAGGAATAGCAGGGGGTGGGGAAATGGGGAGCGGTAGCATTAGGAGAAATACCTAATGTAGATGACTGGGCGATGGATGCAGCAAACCACCACCATGGCACGTGTATACCTATGTAACAAACCTGCATGATCTGCACATGTACCCTAGAACTTAAAGTATAATAATAATTTAAAAATTTAAGGGAAAGGAGTTTGCCTTTAAGAGGTCATAATAAAAGGTGATATATTTATTTTATTTTATTTTTTAGATGGAGTCTCGCTCTGTCTCCCAGGCTGGAGTGCAATGGTCCAATCTCAGCTCACTGCAGCCTCCACCTCTAGGGTTCAAATGATTCTCCTGCTTCAGCCTCCCAAGTAGCTGTGATTACAGGTGCCTACCACCACGCCTGGCTAATTTTTTGCATTTTCAGTAGAGACGGGGTTTCACTATATTGGCCAGGCTGGTCTCGAACTCCTGGCCTTTTGATCTGCCCATCTCGGCCTCCCAAACTGCTGCGATTACAGGAGTGAGCCACCACGCCAGGCAAAATGTGATCTATTTCAACAATGGAAATTTCATGGACTTTCTCACACCAATTACTGAACTGGATCTTTTATTTTTTCATGGACACATGGAAACATTTCAAAATAAAACACTAAATGTGACTTGTTTATCCAAAACAGCTTATAAAGAATTAATAAAAACAATGTGAAAACTGGTACAAAATGAAACAGCAAATTAAATTAAACCAGAAAACAAATACTGTTTCCTTCTTATAGATTCTCCACACCAGATGTGATAAATACTAAAAAGATGTGTGACACAGCTATGATGAAAATTCCTAGGAGCATTTTTAGCTTTTTTGCCAGCTGAAAATCATCTTCCCATTACTTCCTTTCGGACAATTCTAACCTGCTGCTGGACACCTGTCATTGTCAGTCTTAGGACAACATGTGGTGAAAGTGAAACATTGCGATGCAAACACGACTTTTAAACATTAACAAATTTGTATGTGTGTCACGCAAGGCTTATTCCTTTAATCTCATTAGCGTTTGGCAGTTTTCTGTCTTTCCAGTTTATCCTGTCAATGAACTCTTTTAAGTTATTTTAAATATATAGGCTGTTTCGACTGAATTACATCCCTCTACACACATCTTAATATATTGAAGACCTAACCCCCGTATCTCAGAATGTGGTTGTATTTGGAGATAAGGTCTTTATAGAGGTGACAAAGTTAAAATGAAAAGTAATTAAAAAGAAAAATAATGGATACTTGGCTTAATACCTGGGTGATGAAGTAATCTGTACAACAAACCGCCATGACACATGTTTACCTATGTGGCAAACCTGCACATGTATCTCTCAACTTAAAATAAAAGTCAAAAAGTATGTTAAAAATAAACTTATATGTTCAACAGCAGAAGAAATCTGTTAAGTTACTAAAATGTGCAAATGATAAAGATGAACTATAAAATTAATAGAAATTGTTTTGATGTAAAGCAAATTATAACAGAAGTTTCAAATCACACCAGAAGCCATAATTCATTAAAAAAAAGATTAATTTTTTCAAACTGAAATAATTAAAAGGTTATTGGATTGTTTGGAAACATAATTAATGAAGAGAATGATGCATAAAGATACATTAGGAAAACAAACTCTTTCCTGATTTCACAGTACTTTGATATCGCTCGCAATAACATACAATTCACAATATTCTTCTAAACAAGTATATCAGAGTGCTATGGCAAGCTAGTTACTGAGTGTTGTCAATTCAAAGGCTATTTGAAATTAGTCATTCATTAGAAATCTTAAAATACCCTGAAATTTTATAGTAAATGCAAAAAGAATCTAGATTGAAGTTTTCCCAAATTGAATGACAATTCTAAAAATTGATGAGACAGCATCAATAACAAAAAGATGAATAAAACCCACACATGTTTAGAACTTAAAAATAGGCTACTAAATAATAGTTCAAAGAAAAACACAAATTAAATTTTAAAACACTTAGAAATTAATTAAATTGAATGTCAGAACTTGGACGCATCAAAACTTGTGGAATGAGGTAAAAATGGCACTTTCAGAGGATATTGTAAAAAAGAATAAAGACTGAAAGGAAATGTGATAAGTGTCCAACTAATAAGTTATAAACAGAGCAATATAAGCCTGCAGGAAGAAGAGAATAAAGACAAGAGCAGAAATCAACAAATTAGAAAGCAATTACAAATAGAACAGCAGCAAAACCAAAGTTGGCTCTTCAAAAATATTTATTTAAAAAATCAGCCTCTGCTAAGATTGATCAAGGAGAGGGATACAGAGAGAGAGAGAGATAGAGAGAAAGAGAGAAGGGGGAGAGAGAGAGAGAGAGAGAGATTGAGAGAGAAGCATGCCCAAATGAACAATACTAGGGTTGAAAAGGGGTATTACCTGGTATAACCTCTGTCGTACCCATGGTTGTAATATTAAAGAGTCCTATAACTAAGCTTATGCCAATTTAAATTTGAAAATAAAGACAAAATACACAAAATCTTAGAAAAATATATCCCAAAACCAACACAAAGAGAAATATGTGCCTATTACATATATGTGTGAATTTTATCAAACTTTATGAAATGAATAATTCCCATTAGAATTATTATCTTACAGAACTTATTATCTTATACAAGTTTATACCAAACTGTCAAAAGGAAAAACTTGGAAATGCATTTTACAAGGCAGTTTAACTTTGATCTTAAAACTAAAAAATTGTACAAGAAAAGAAAATTATAGGTCAATATAATTTAGAAACATGATGAAAAATTCTAAATACAATATTAGCAAACTGAATCTAGCATATACAGAAAAATGAAATACGCCATGACTAAGCTGGGCATTTATCCCAAAAATGCAAGAGCAGTTTAATATTAGCAAACTTATGAATATCAGTTATCATATAAATAGATTAAAGGAGAAAAACGTAATAATTTTAATAAATGTACAATGAGAACTTTATGAATGTATAATTCCTTTTTTTATTTTAAAAACCCTATCAATTTAGAAACAAGATTTTTTACCCTGACACAGAATAACTACCAAAGATTTGTACAAAATATCATATTAGCCAGGCACAGTCACATGTGCCTGTTGTCCCAGCTACTAAGGAGGCTAAGGCAAAAGAATCTTCCTCCCAGGCTTGAGCTTGGTAGTTCACACACAGCCTGTGCAACGTAGCAAGAGCCCCCATCTCCAAAAAATAAAATGAAATGGCATAATCAGGAAAAAGAGAAAAACATTCACTCCTACTCAACATTGTATTAAATATCGTAAGCCAGTACAAAGAGTCAAGAGAAAAACTAATAGAAGCAAAGATTGGAAAGGAAGGAACAAAAGCTATCATTTTTCATAGATATATGTATACATAGAACCTCCAAAGAATGTGTAGAAAAATTATTGAAATTATGAATTTGGCAAGGTGGGTGACAAAAAGATAAATGTACAAAAATCAGTTCATTTATATACACCATCCACAAACAGCAAACGGACTCTAAATATCCTTTTAAAATTGCAACAACAAAAAAATGTACTTCAGAACAATCTCACAAAAAAATATGCAAGTCCTTTATGGATAAACTATAAAACATTACTGAAAGATGTAAAAGAAGAACTTGATTAGCAAAGCTTCCATGTTGATGAAAAGGAAGACTCAATGCTCTAAATATGTCAGTACTCCCCAAATCGATCTACAGCTTTAATACAGCACAATTCAAATCTCAACAGTGTTTTTGGTGGAAATTCGCAAACTAATTTTAAAAGGTGTACAGAATAGCAATGTGCGAAGAATAACAACACTTCTGATGAAGAGGAATAAAGTAGATGTACTTGCCTACTAAATATTAAAATATTTTAAAACTCTAATAATTAAGATAGTGTTGTCTTGGTGCAGGAAGGTAAATTGACCAGTGGAACAGAACAGAGTTCAGGAATCAGACATCTGATGTATGATGGAGGTTGTATTGTAGTTCTGTGGGGAAAAGAAAAGATGAGATGGTCGATAAACATGCAAAGATAACTGGCTATCTCTAAAAGAAGTTGGATTCCTACTTCATTATTACCCTAGGGCTATCATAAAATACCATAGACTGAGCAGGTTAAACAACAGATGTTTATTCTCTCACAGTTCTGAAGGCTGGAAGTCTAAGATCAAGGTACTGGCAGGGTGAGGTTCTCGTAAAGCCTCCCCCCTTGACTCACAGATAGCTGCTTTTTTTCTGTGTTCTCACCTGGCCTTTCCTCTAAACACATGCATCCTTGATGTATGTGCGTCTCTCCTAAGGCAGAAGTCCTATTGGATCAGGGCCAAACCCTAATAACTTTCTTTAGCATTAACTACCTCCTTAACGGTCCTGTCTCCACATATAATCACATTGAGGGTTAAAGCTTCAATATACAAATTTTGGGGGGACATGATTCTGTCTATAAAGCTACAATAGACCAGTAGAAAGAAAAATCTGTTCCAGATTGATCAAAGATTACATGTGAAAGACAAAACTTTAAACCTACTACAAGTGGATGTAAGACATGAAACAACAGTTTTTGTACATTGGACGTCAGGCAGCTCAAGACAGCAATCCCTGAGAAAATGGAAATTTACAAAGTAAGCCCTAGAATGCCCCCAAATAATTGCTTAAAGACAGCTTCCCGGCTGCAGTGCAGGAAGAAGGATCTCAAACAGCCTGCATGCTCCTGGTGTTAAGGGGACAGAGCTAAGGATTTGGGGAAGCCAAGGCAGCTAGAATTTGTAGGACCAAGTAGCAGAAAAACTGCTGCACAGAGAAGAGATCTGCACAGACAGAGCCGCAGATATCTACAGAGAGTTCCCTTTGAATCTTCAGTTAATTATTGATCAGTGAATGTATATGCTAAGAACCAGAAAAAGAATCACAGGTACAATCATCCCCAGAGATTACACAACGGGCTATTGCAGTCAGAATGGAAAAACCAATACTAGACAGGGCCATAGAGTACTCAGAAAGGAATTGCTTCACTAATGGGGCCAAATTAGCTCTAGACTACAGGCTGAAGTCTAGAGCTTCCCATCTGAACAACCTTAAAAGCAAGCATTGAAAATATCAAATTGTGGGCCGGGCGTGGTGGCTCACTCCTGTAATCCCAGCACTTTGGGAGGCCAAGGTGGGTGGATCACGAGGTCAAGAGATCGAGACCATCCTGGTCAACATGGTGAAATCCTGTCTCTACTAAAAATACAAAAACTTAGCTGGGCATGGTGGCGCGTGCCTGTAATCCCAGTTATTCAGGAGGCTGAAGCAGGAGAATTGCCTGAACCCAGGAGGCGGAGGTCGCGGTGAGCCGAGATCGTGCCATTGCACTCCAGCCTGAGTAACAAGAGCGAAAGTCCGTCTCAAAAAAAGAAAATATCAAATTGTTTTCAAGTAGCTTAATTGCATCTCAGAACAAAGTTCAAGAATATGTAAAGGAATGAAGATGTCCTGCAAGGAACAATAAGAAATTCACAATGTCTGAAATCCAATCAAAATTGCCAGGCATGCATAGAAGAAGAATATGACCTATAATGAGGAGAAAAATCAGTCTATAAAAACAGACCCAATGAAATGGATTATAGAATTAGTGAACAAGGAAGTTAAAGCAGCTATGAAAAGTTACTCCATATGTTCTAGAAGGTAGAGGGCAACAAGAGCATTTTAAAAAAGAGATGTGAAAGAGACTTTTTAAAAAAGACCCAAATAAAATTGCTAGAGATGAAAAACACGTCATTAACAAGAGTTGATGCTGTAGAAGAAAAGTTTAGTAAATTAGAAGACATAGCAGTGGAAATCATTTAAAATGAAACACACAGGAAAAAAGAAAAACAAACTAAAAAGCACAGTGCATCACTGAGTATATGAAAATATGTAATTGGAGTTTCTGAAAGAGAAAAGGGGAAGGAAAGGGGAGATAAAAAGAATCGAAGAAATAATGACTGAAAATATTCTAAATTTCACGAAATTTATTGAAATTTTATTCCAAATTATTTACCAAAGGTCTAGTGGATTCTTTCTTTTTCTTTTGTTGAGACAGTCTTGCTCTGTCACCCAGGCTGGGGTACACTGGCACAATCTCAGCTCACTGCATCCTCCACCTGCTGGGTTCAAAAGATTCTCATGCCTCAGCCTCCCGAGTAGCAGGGATTATTGGAGTGTGCCACCACACCAGGCTAATTTTTGTAATTTTTAGTAGAGATAGGGTTTTGCCATGTTGGCCAATCTGGTCTTGCACTCCTGACTTCAAGGGATCCACCCACCTCAGCCTCCAAAAGTGCTAGGATTACAGGCGTGAGCCACTAGTGCCTGGCCAGATTATTTCCTGAAGCCATTCAAGACAGTCATTAGAAACTACAAAAACAAGAAATTTTATTTTTTTATGGACCCACAAAAAGATAGTAGTTTGTGGTTAACTCAGAAAAAGAGAGAGAGAGGCATACAAAAGACGGGAAGTGGCAGATATCTCCTACTTCTTCAGAACAAACTTCAGGTGATTTAATTCCAGCTCACTGATGATTTTAGATATTGAACATCTCCCAGAGATCATCTTATCTAATTTCCTTGGCTTATAAATTCAAGAACCAAGAATAAAGATATTGAATGACTTGTCCAAAGTCACATAAAATGTTAGTTACAGAATTGTCACTAGCACTGAAGTTCCTTGATTTCCAGTATTCTAGGACTCTGGAAGCACTCTAGGCATTCCAGCAAATCAGAGAGAAAAACATCTCTCTCTCCTTTTTTTTTTTTTTTAAACCCTGGGCAATCCATAAGGTATCCCCAATGTACAAGTAAAATTCTCTGATCACATTACTCATTTTAGAGAATAACTATGAAAATGTGATCTGCTTCAAGGATGGATAGTCTGGTTTAACTGGCTATGAGGTTTGCTTAAGGATCAATGAGAGAAAGTACCTAGTAGTGGCTCCAGGACCTGGAACCCTATCACAGGACTGTGAGGGCAAAACTATTTTCTTAATAATGCTAAGACACTATTTGCCTTTTCATGCTCCTTCTTTTGTAAATACACAGTGGAATTTTCCAGAATCTACATGATGTATGATATCATAGCAGATTGAATGTACAAGGAGGTGTGAGACTACAGCTGTCTTCTATTGTCAGGCATTAGAAAATTAGAAAAACAATGCTACCATTCTCACTTTTTTTGTTCTGAAAATGTAATTTTTTCATAAAATATGTTATGTTAACATGTAACGGGTTTGTTGTCGCTGTTTAAAAATATATAATAGCCTGGGCATGGTGGCTCATGCCTGTAATCCCAGCTCTTTGGGAGGCCAAGGCAGGCAGAGCACAAGGTCAAGAGTTCAAGACTAGCCTGGCTGATATTGTGAAACCCTGTCTCTACTAAAAATACAAAAAAAAATTAGCCGGAATGGTGGCAGACATCTATAATCCCAGCTACTTGTGAGGCTGAGGCAGGAGAATCGCTTGAACCCGGGAGGTGGAGGTTGTGGTGAGCCAAGTGGCGCCACTGCATTCCAGTCTGGTGACAGAGAAAGACTCTGTCTCAAAAAATAAATAAAATAAAAAAGAAAAACAGATTAAGCAAATTAGGCAAACCATATTACTTTAGCAAAGTACTTTCTTT
>NW_016107319.1:10650524-10658566 GCF_001604975.1 Cebus imitator
AAAAAAGAAAAAAAAATATATATATATATATATAATAAATATTTTAAAATTTCCCTCAGTCTTAACTTCTAATTTAATAAATAGCTATAGTCCATATAAATAAAAGTTCCTTGGAGTCCCTTAGAGTGAAAAGGGATCCTAAAACAAAGAAGTTTAAGAATGGCTATTATACCAGGTTTCCAAAATCATGCTGAAGAATTTTTTTTTCACTCTCAGGCTCATCACTAAAGAGTTCTGAACAGGGACGTGTCATGATCAGAGTCAGGCTTTAGTGAAGACTTGCCTGGCAATTTATGGGTGAATAGACAATGAAGAAGGAATGAAGATAAAACAGCCAGAAGGCTATAAAAGTGCAATTGAGATTCGGGGAGATAATGGACTAAATATGAGAAGGAGGCAAAACGGTGTAGCAGTGGAAATTTTTTTTTCTTTGATTTTTTTTTATTTTAAAGACAAACAGCAGATGTAACCATTATAATGTGCATAAATAGTCATAAAATTGTCTTTAACAGTCTTCCATACCAGTGTACTCTGCAAATAAAATGAATTTTACTTTAAAAAGTAAAGGTTGTCTATTATTTGGCTTTTGGTTCCAATGCTGGAAAGCCCAAAATAACAAAACTCATCTGCCTTCCTCCCACCTCCCAAAAAGAACCCTGCCTTGGTAGACTTTGGCAACCACTGAGCACATGACACTATGTATCAGTTTCTTCTGATACTAGGAGCATCCACTTGTCATGAGTAAATAAAAGTGGTCTCCAAGAAACCTTCCTTCACAAGACATGTGTCTTAGCATTTCATCAGTTTTAGTACATTTTAGATTGACACAAAAAGTGCTTATCAGTTCAAATGATAAAAAATAAAAATTAAAATTTTGCATTAAAATTTAAAATTATACCATATCCCTTTTAGGCATGTGCCTTTCCAGGAATTCTCGTTTCTGAGGTCACTCATTTAATTCCCAGGGACTAAGTGACCCTACTTTTACTGCGGCCACAAGCTGTTTGGCATCTATTGGTCACTATACCACGACTCTCATTCTACAGTCAGTTAACTCTCATTACCTAGACAACCTGGTAACTGGAAGCCACAATATGTTTGTTTTTTTAAAAAAACGGAATTAAAAAAGGAAAAAAAAAGTATATTTGAACAATAAAACTGGCACAAGAAATGTTTCTGTTGATACTCAAAGGCAAGTTGATACTCAGCTTTCTCCTTAACAGTGTTCAGACCTTTACGAAAGCAATTCAAGATAGTCTTTAAGAGTCTTGTACACAACATAGGATATTAAGTTATCCCCAGTACTACATTAGTGGTCAGTCAAATCTGGTATGTAAAAGTAATTACATTAGGGAAGTTATGCTTAGGCACAGTACAACAAACATTCATATAAAAAAAGTAAATTCCACATGGTGAACTGTGGTTTTTTCCCTTGGTTTGACAACAATATTTTATACATTAAATTCATGGTAGTGTTTGTATTTAAATGCTGTCATATATAAAATTAAAAGTGCCATTTCAACTCCACAGCAATCATTTCCAGCATGGTGTATGACATGACAATGTGCATGAATTTGCCCTAAGTGGGGAGAACCTGAAACTCTTATTTCCGTAAGAAAAAAAATGCTACATTTTATGAAAGAACACAACAACAGAAATGTATCATTTCCATTTTCAGTATAAAACAATCATACCTATCTGTCCATCTGATAGCACTGATCAGACCAGGAAGCTAGGATATACCCCTTGGCATTAGTGGAACTCCGTGAAGCTTTCCACAGATCATAAGGCAGGGAGTGGTATAAGCCAATTAACCAGAGTGCAATTACATTAAAAACCTCCCGAAAACTTTCTGTGGCACATTGCATTATGGTAAAATGAGAGGTTGATCGCCCATTTCTATTAGTAGGCCAGCCTGTGGTAATAAAAATGAAAAATTTAATTTAAAAAGCAAAGCAGGAGCTATTTTGAAAACAAAATTCAAAGTAAACTAATTCTGTAACTGCTGACTTTGAAGACATCCCACAGTGACTGTCTGCCCCACAACACATATATGCGGTGCCAGCATCTCTCACGAGGACATAGCTAGGCCAAGCACATGGGTCCTGCACAGCTGCCATCGTTCCCACCCCTGGGTCAGCCCCACCTCACTCAGGCACTCCCACAATTAATACATCTTTCAAAAGTTAAAGATGCATTCGGAATAAGCCTAATTCCAGTTTTGCTTAGTGTTTTGTTTGGAAATGCTTCTAACAATGATTCTTCGATTTCTGCTGAACACACAGTATTCACTAACACTGCTTATCTCTTCCTTCCTCCACCTCCCCCAACATTCAACTTCCCCACCATCACTTCTCTCATTACACCTTCTGGTCTTTCTTTCCTGGATTTGCTGCTACTTAATCTGCTTCCCAAGAACAAGTGAATTTGTTAACATGAAACTGGTCAGAGTAACCATCATCTTACCAATGATTTCTTGGTCTCCTTTGCTCCACCCTGATAGAAAGTGGGCCCTCTTTCTTTCACTCTAACTTCCCTTCCACAAGAAGCCCAGATGTACTTGCTTCCCACAAAAGTGCCACATGCCTGAGAGTCCAAGAGTTATCCTTAACAAAGGGGTCTGACATGTCACCTTCCTAAATGTGCATTTCACACTTGGACAAGCCAATGAAGTGTTTTTGTTGTTTTTTTTTTAAAGTTCATCTCCCCTGCCCCAAAAAACTGATAGCATGTGCCGTATCAGAAAAACCCTGGTCTTAGCAGATCAATATACATAGTTATTTGGTCATTCGACATATGCACTTTTTAAGGAGGTTCAGGCTTCATTTTCTGTTGAGTTTGTTACCACAGAGTCTGGCTTTCGAGTCATTCCATCCAGTTCTTCCTGAGCATTTGACAAAACAGTCTTTTGTCATGACTTCTTAGCTGTGCTCTGCACCCCACCAGCACCAGGACTTCCAGGAGAGCCTGTCTTTTTACTCAAGAGACTGTTGAAGAAGTTGACCAACACCCTTTCATTTGCTGCATTATTTTTGATGTTTGGGTCTGGCTTCTTAACTGATGTGCCTGGGGAGGAGCTAGGCACACTGGCTGGCCCTCCCCGACCCTGGGTCCTTGGAGAGCCAGAGGGTCCTCTTGCAGGAGATTCGGAGGCTCTCGTGGGTGTGGCTGGCTCCTTGGCAAGGAGTGACTGTTGCTTTATTAGGAACACCTGCTCATCTTCTGCTGCCAAGTCTTTGTCGTGGACCAGCTTTCTGATGGGAGGTTTCACAATAAAGTCTTCGTATGCATCTTCTGGCTTCACGGTTGTAAAATTTTCATGTAAAATAGCTATTTTCTTTTCATTGTCCCAGCCTGCAGGTATAAAAACAGCATCCTTTTCCACAACTAAGGCAGGTGTGGTGAAGTGGAAATCGTACGTTTTATGAACAATATACTTATACAACAAGTCAAGGTTTTTCTCTTCTTTCACTGATGTGTGAATCAAGGCAGCTCCATACTGAAGGCAGGACCTCCGCAGGTGTGACTGGATAAAGTCCAAATGCTCATCCCTGTAGTCGTGCTCCTTCTCCAGGACACTCACCACATCACACTTTGTGCACACAACCAACGCTGGGATCCCTAGGTTGTGAGTCAGCACATTGTCACCCAGAGGCAGGGCAACATTTTCCTCATCAGAGCCTGAGGTCAGAGGGCCTCTTCTCTGTGGGGAACCTTGACAACCTTCTTCGGGTTCCACATAGTCTTGAAAATCTTTCACAAACTTCCGTTCCAGCTCCCTCATTTTTTCTGGTGGAATTTTCATTTTATCAATGTGCTCACGTAAAACGCTAGCCCATTTCTGCAGAGATCCCATCACAGTCCAAGGTCTAGACATGTCTGCAACAAAAATGACGAGGGTCTCTGGCAAGGATTCAGCAGAAACTGCAAATTTCAGCAGGCCTTTGTGGCACAAGTCTCCATCCAGAATCCACACATTGCAGCGTGTGTGATCATCTCGGTCCTCATAGTGCACGCTGAGGTAGAGATATTCTAGGCCTCTTCCTTTTTTGCCATGCTCAGCTCCTTGTAGTTTAGTCATGAGGGTTGTTTTACCAGAACCATCTTCACCGAAGACCAGGATGTTCTTGCCGGGCGGCAGCTTAGACCTGGCGCGGGTGGACACTTCGCTCAGGATGGAGGACCATAGGCTCTGGCCCTCCTCCTCCTCACTGGTCAGGCCCGTTGGGGCCCAGCAACAGCTTCTTTTCCACCCTTACCGGCACCATCTTGCCAACTGCCGTAGCAGTGGAACTTACGGGAGAAACAGTGATGAGATTCAAGGGTCACTGGAGAGAAAAATGACCGATACCTTACCTAGATGACCAAAACAGCGGCAGTACCATTAACAAAAATAAAAAAGTCAAGAGGATGAGTTTTAAGTTTTGAACTGTTAATGTTGAAGTAAAATTGTGAATACAACGTGCAGAGAGTTGGAAGTGTGGAACTAGAGTTTAAGAAAGGTTAGTTCATGTTGGAAAGATGGAGTTAAATGGTATTTGAGGTTTGGGGAGCTGAAAAATTCCCCAGGGAGATGGAGGGACTGGGCTGGAGACAGCGGGGCGGGGGAAGAGACTCCATAGGGCCAATAGGGGAGGTGTCAGTCCTAAAGGTAGAGTTAGCACTAGGATTTTGCAATGCCTCTGAAGCCAGGAGGAGTGCTTCTAGAAGGAGAAAGAAGAGTTAATGGTACCCAGAAGCCCATAGAGGTAGGAGCTAAAATAATTTCTGTGATGTCTCAGGAATCTTCAAATATAATTTTATTGGAGTGGTGGATATGAGTCAGAGTTCAGAGGGCTAAGGAATGAGTGTGGGTTGGGAAACTCCAAAAACAAGTTTGCCCATAAGAAAATAAAGTGAGAGAAAATGGTAGCCAACCCAGAGAATGGATAAACTCTGAGGATGAAAACATGCAGAAAAAGAAAAAAAAAATCTGAGAAAAACTTACTGGTTGAAGTCAAAAAGAAGGAGCCTGAAAAGTGGGCCAGGATTGGTTAGTGCCCACGAAAATGAGATTGGCTAGAATGTGAGGGAAAAAAGCAGCTAACAGTGTCCATGAAAAGCTTATATGCCTAGAAAACTCCTGGATATTTTATAGTAGTAAACTTTTGCAAGTGGTTTCCTCTGAAAAGTAGGACTCATGGAGATTTCCTTTTTGTATTTATTCTTCTGTATAATTTGAGTTTGAAATCTTTAAGATCATGAACCCATGTTTATTTTATAATTTAAAATATATAAATTTTTAACAATCTGTGTCAAGTTCAAAATTTTAAACAACTTGACCTTCATGAATTGGAAGGAAAAATTGAAGAAGGTATCTCTTACTATATATGTATACACTTTAGAATTTCTTGATGTGCATAAACTTCTTTTATAATTTAAAAAATGTAAGAGAAAAATAAATAGTTGGTACTACATTCTATACATTCATCAGGAGGAAAAATAAATAGTTGGTACTACATTCTATAACATTCACCTTTTTTTTTTTTGAGACAGAGTTTCACTCTTGTTGCCCAGGTTGGAGTACAATGGTACGATCTCAGCTTGCTCCAACCTCTGCCTCCCGGATTCAAGCAATTGTCCTGCCTCGGCCTCCCCAGTAGCCGAGATTACAGGCACATGCTGCCGTGCCCGGCTAATTTTGTATTTTTAATAGAAATGGGGTTTCACCATGTTGGTCAGGCTGGTCTTAAACTCCTGACCTCAGGTGATCTGCCTGCCTCGGCCTCCCAAAGTGCTGGGATATAGTCATGAGCCACCACACCCAGCCAACATTCACCTTTTGGTGCTAGGCAGGAGGATATAAAGTCCCTGCTCTCGGAGAGTAAAGAGACAGGACATGATGCAAAATGGCTTCTAAATCCCAGCCCAGGATACAGAGTAAAAGCATTGTGGGACAAATTAAAAGAATTAACTCTAAAGCTACATCTAAAGACTTTAAGGTGCCTGGCATATGGTAGGCACTCAATAAATATTAGTTATTATGATTTGTCACTTTATATTTATATTTAGTACATTATAAAATATAAATGTAGTAGCCTTAGGCCTCTAATAATTCAATTAATATTTACAGAACACAATGCCTGCACATGTGTCAGAGATTAGAAAATGAATGAGATATTATTCTTTCCTTAAAAGCTAATTGGCAGGCTGGGCGAGGTGGCTCACGCCTGTACTCCCAGCACTTTGGGAGGCCAAGGCAGGCAGATCACCTGAGGTCAGGAGTTCGAGACCAGCCTGGCCAACATGGTGAAACCCCATCTCTACCAAAAATACAAAAATTAGCTGGGTGGGGTGGCGGGTGCCTATAGTCCCAGCTACTCGGGAGGCTGAGGCAGGAGAATTGTTTGAACCCGGGAGGCAGAGGTTGCAGTGAGCTGAGATCATGCCACTGCACCCAATTCTGGGTGACAGAGCAAGACTCTGTCTCAAAACAAAACAAAACAAAACAAAAGCTAATTGGCAAATAAAATATAAAAAAATATATAATAATGCAGGTCAGTGTATGCCATATTCCAAATATGTGGTCCAGACACAAGTGGTTCTGCAACTGAAGATTAGAGAAATCGCAGAGAACAGGAGCAATTAGGAAAAGCATTGCAGAGATAAGACATGAATGGACCTTGGAGAATAGGTCAATAGAGAAAAGAGCATCCTAGGGGAAAAAATATGACGAGCAGAGACTAGAAACAAAAAAGATGTGTGGTCTAAGTATAATTTGTTATGCTGGACGGGATCCTGAAACAGCAAAAGGACGGTAGTATGAAAACTGGTGTTGAGTCAAAAGTAATATACTAGGTACGTTTGTCAGTTTGCTCCTTTTTGCCTGTGGACGCCGCCAAAGAAGCATTGTTAAAGTCTCTCTTCTCCCTGCGATCATGTCTAAGTCAGAGTCTCCTAAAGAGCCGGAACAGCTGAGGAAGCTCTTCATTGGAGGGTTGAGCTTTGAAACAACCGATGAGAGCCTGAGGAGCCATTTTGAGCAATGGAGAACGCTCACAGACTGTGTGGTAATGAGAGATGCAAACACCAAGAGCTCCAGGGGCTTTGGGTTCATCACGTATGCAACTGTGGAGGAAGTGGATGCAGCCATGAATGCAAGGCCACACAAAGTGGATGGAAGAGTTGTGGAACCAAAGAGAGCTGTCTCAAGAGAAGATTCTCAAAGGCCAGGGGCCCACTTAACTGTGAAAAAAATATTCCTTGGTGGCATTAAAGAAGACACCGAAGAACATCACCTAAGAGATTATTTTGAACAGTATGGAAAAATTGAAGTGATTGAAATCATGACTGACAGAGGCAGTGGCAAGAAAAGGGACTTTGCCTTTGTAACCTTTGATGACCATGACTCCGTGGATAAGATTGTCATTCAGAAATACCATACTGTGAATGGCCACAACTGTGAAGTTAGGAAAACCCTGTCAAAGCAAGAGATGGCTAGTGCTTCATCCAGCCAAAGAGATCGAAGTGGTTCTGGAAACTTTGGTGGTGGTGTTGAGGTGGTTTTGGTAGGAATGACAACTTTGGTCGCGGAGGAAACTTCAGTGGTCATGGTGGCTTTGGTGGCAGCTGTGGTGGTGGTGGATATGGTGGCAGTGGGGATGGCTATAATGGATTTGGTAATGATGGAAGCAATTTTGGAGGTGGTGGAAGCTACAATGATTTTGGCAGTTACAACAATCAGTCTTCAAATTTTGGACCAATGAAGGGAGGAAACTTTGGAGGCAGAAGCTCTGGCCCCTATGGTGGTGGCAGCCAATACTTCACCAAACCATGAAACCAAGGTGGCTATGGCGGTTCCAGTAGCAGCAGTAGCTATGGCAGTGGCAGAAGATTTTAATTAGGAAACAAAGCTTAGCAGGAGAGGAGAGCCAGAGAAGTGACAGGGAAGCTACAGGTTACAACAGATTTGTGAACTCAGCCAAGCACAGTGGTGGCAGGGCCTAGCTGCTACAAAGAAGACATGATTTAGACAAATACTCATGTGTATGGGCAAAAAACTC
>NW_016107319.1:10658707-10663381 GCF_001604975.1 Cebus imitator
TGATCGTGATGCTGAATGTCTTTTTTTTTTTTAAAAAAAAAGTAATATACTAATATTGTTTTCTTAACTTTGACAAATGTATCATGATAATGTAAGATGTTAACATTAGAGAAAACTGGATAAACACACATATAGGAATTCTCTGTACCAACCTTATAATTTTTCTGTACATCTAAAAATTATTCCAAATTAAAGTTTATCTTTAAAAACATGCATGGTAAGTTCATGAACTAGTGAGTAAACGAATACCGCCAAAGCTGAGAATTTAGTTAGAAAGATAATGATAAATTAAGATGGACAGGTAGGTAAGTCCTAGATTGCAGAAGACTTTGAATGCCTGGCTAAAGGTTTCTGATTTAAGCCTGCAATTCATGTAGTGTCTTTGAAACTAGCCAAGCGATGAGGTGTTTGAAGGAGAATGGAGTCTTCAAATAGGTGGCCCAGAAAGTCTTATGTCACCATCAACATTGACTTCCATTTGTCTATTTCTAAAAACCACCACAAATGACAAGCTAACATATTCTTTTTCATATTTCCCTCAGTTATTAAAATGCTAATGTTCAATAAAAGTACCAGGTAATGGGAGAGAAGCAAACATTGTATCCCTACCCTCATGAATCATCGAGCCCTAAATAATGATGACTTGGTCTCACTCAATATCCATAGTGCTAGAAGCAGATCTTTCTCTAAGAAAAGTTAGTGTTGCAATGAACTTCCGCTTTTACTGTCAGCCAAGAACAGTCCCTTGAAGGATATTGCTTCACTGTAGGAAAATCATTTAAAGGACCCTCCAAGTTGAGAAAATGTAAGGCAAACAGTTTTTGCCTGAGAGTTTGTGTGTAGGTGTACGTGTCCAAAATGAGCATGTTTGTTGCTTAACCACATCCACATCTGCCTTTCCCCTTTGCATGCAACAGGGAGATTCATTATTGGGGTGTGCCGAGTTAGTCCAGTGGCAGGAAAAGATGCTAAGACAGACCAAACTAGGATTTATGAAGAAGACCTATGTGTTCCAGCATGTCATGAGGCTGGGATTGGGTTCTTTTCCAGCCTTGGCCCACCTGGATCAGTGCTAAGCATTGCAGGGAAAAACAGATGAGTGTGTGAATGTGATCTAAAATAGATGTGGTCTCAGGGCTCCAGAGGGACACTGCCAGGTGATGCGAAGAAAAGAGTTGAATCAATAAGAGCATCACAGCAGCCACAAACAAATGTCCTGCTCTCAGAATGTGCGGGACCCATCTTTAACCTTATGTGGCCAAGACCAAGCCAAGGCATTAGTGGATTGTTCATACTTCCCAGCTTTCTCTCTCTTCCTGGCTTTTTTGCAGGACTAATCTCCTTTGAACTGAGTAAGTTCCTAGTGTTCTTACCCAAGCAGGGTGGCTGGGGGAGGAAATAGGTGGACTTCCTGTCACCAAGGGCAGGTGGGATCAAGCAATAAATTGAACAAATAAACATGAGGCAATTATGTTTGTATTCCAAACTAGCAAAGTGGATCACTCCAGATATACTATTGATGTGAATTTCTACCAAGTGAGTCATTTCCCCTGTGGTCTTTCCTAACATTTCTTAAATGTATTCCCACAACACCTGCAGTTCAGTGCACTGTTTTTGAGAATAAAAGAAGCAGAGCGTACAGCCTACCTAAGAGAAAAATGGGCCCAGAGGATAGAAATAAGAGCTTCATAAAGAGGAAACCTGAGTGTACTAGTCTGATTATTTTTTCTGCTTCTTTAGGACACACTAGCATGCTGCCTGTTTGAAGCCATCTCACGGAATCTTTACAAGAGCCACTAGGATGTCAGTTCCATGAAAGGAAGAGTCTTGGGTTGCTTACTGACCTGTACCAGGGCCTGGTAGATGCTCAGTAAATATTTATTGAACAAATCAATGAATCTAGTGAGCTAAGGGACATCAGAATATCTAAATACTACAAAGTAGGATTGAAGACTGATGATAGTTCATATCTATCCACTGAAAACACTATTGGGGACGGACAAATTTTCTGGGAGAAGATTGTCAAGAAGAAAGAACACATTAATACAAATACACGGGGAAGAAAGTTTATGTAATGGAGGGCTCCAGTCTAAGTCTCTTTAGGCTAAATTGGCCAAGAGCATTGCCTTACTGATGAATATTCCTTTGTAGAGGAAATAGAGATCTTTGATAAGTGGAAGTAAATCTCAATTTTCTGGGCCTGATGCCAGATATTCTAGTACATTAAAGAAGACAGACAAAGGAGATGACACCTTAAGATTTATTCCAGACTGTATATTTTCCTGCTTTTGTGAATTAGATTGTATATTTTCCTCCTTTTGTGGGTTGAATAATGCATGTTGAGGAAGCAATAGAGAATGTGGGGAAAGAAGGTTTCTGCTATTCTCTCTATAATTTTAGGAGTGACACTATCTGGGAAGCTTGAGGTCTAACTAATCCTGTGATATCTAGACTAAGTGAGAAGAAATGGGTGGGCTTCCAGGTAAAGGAAGATGGTAAGATGTATCTTGTCCAAGGGTTCTTCTGGCTGAGCATGCACTAATAGCTGATTATCCCAAAGAGTAACTGAAAGGCCCAGGGTAGGTCTACTTACTGGGAAAGAGGGACATTTTATATTTGATTTGAAATGTTTGTTATGTTGTCAGAAAATGCTATTGTTACAGATTTTCTGGAACTCTATGCTACATTTCCCCCATTATTCTAATGAGAATGACCTAGTAAGTCAACTGTGTCTTGACGCGTATAATTTACTGTACTGAATACTGGAAATTATAACACAATGGTAAGTGTATGTGTATCTACACATAGAAAAGGTCCAGTAAAAATACAATAGGAAGGGTGCCGCTCAGGTGTTTCCCTCAGCTAGCATCCTGGATGCAGATTGTCTCCAGGAGCACTCAGGCCAGTGGACAGTAAGGGTGCAAGTTACAATTTGGATATAAAACCATTTTTCTAGCCCACCTTAGAGAAGACTGTAGACACACTAATTAGAATGGTTCCAATAGTCTGCCTTACAAAACACTTCAGATTCAAAGAATTTCCTTTGTAAAAACAATAAGGGAGGCATCACCGTTTTCCATTTAGATAAACAACTTCAAGTTCTTACCATGGAAAGTTCAGAGTCAAGACTGAAGTGGTTCTCCTTGCTGTGACTCCTTCAATCCTGTCACCAACAGGCACCTCAGGTTGTTTGAGCTGGACAAGGACTACATGAATGGAACAGGAAGATACAGAGTTGCCAAAGGCATGATCTCTCCTGTTGGCAATGCATATAAGAAGAAAGGGTCTTTCTTCTTATATGCATCACCTGGGTTCAAGTGATTCTCAAGTCTCAGCCTCCCAAGTAGCTGGGAATACAGGTACAAGTCACCACACCTAGCTAATTTCTGTATTTTTAGTAGAGGTGGGGTTTTGCCGTGTTGGCCAGGCTGGTCTCAAACTCCTGACCTCAAGTGATCTGCTCACCTTGGCCTCCCAAAGTGCGGGGATTACAGGCAGGAGTCACCATGCCCAACCATCATCTGCCCTCTCTTTACTTTCAGGAACAACTTCAGAGATGACAGCATGCGACTTTGAATTGCGAGAACCACAGATAATGAGGGGTCTCATTCAAGAAGCTTATACTTCTGAATGCTCTTAGCCTTTACTGATAGCTTAATCAGACCTGAGTGGACTTCTCTCACACTGCCGTGCCTTCCTACTAAGAAGGACCTGTGCCCTGCTCAGCTGTGACTCTACTGACCTCAGGACATCACTGGACAAGGCATGTGGGGACTCTTGCAGGAGCCCTGGTAATGATGAAATGATTCTATTGTTATACTATTTATGGAGCAACAACTTTGTACAGACTACGAGCTGCTTGGCTTTTTCTCCCAGTGCGTAGGATGCTGCTGATGCCGCAGTGTAATAGCATAACTCTGGGTGTCCCTCAAGGACAGAACTTCCCCTTTAAATAAGGAAATTAGAACAATAAACTTTACAGGGGAATAAATATTAATGACTGATATGACTTTCTTTAAGGAAGAGGAAAATATGCCATTGTTGGTTCCCTTTCGCATCATTTCCATAATTTGCTTTTGTACAGTGAATTTAAAGGAAATGAGTGATGCTGGTGTTTTGTTTTGCTTGTTTGTTTGATGCTGGGGGTTTTATGTGTGGTACAGTTTTTTACCTCTTACATTGTATAATTTGAATGCAACAAACTTGCAGTAAAAGTCCTTTATTGACATCTTCATTCAGATGAAAAATAAAATAAAATAGGTAAGATTTTTAAACGGTACACTTGTATAGGGCACTTGCCATGAATAGAGCTTGCAGGACTGGAAATTGCTCTTTATGAGTCAGTGAGTGAGAGGAGGGTGAATGTGAAGGCATAGGACAGTACTATATGTTACTGTAGACTTTATAAACATTGCACACTTAGGCTACACTAAATTTATATACCAAAGGTTATCTCGATAATAAATTAACCTTAGCTTACTGTAACTTTTTAATTTTATAAACTTTTAAATTTTTTAACTTTTGGATTATTTTGTAATCACTTAGCTTAAAATACAAACACATTGTACAATTTTACAAAAATATTTTCTTTCTTTGTATTATTATTCCATAAACTTTTGCTATTTTTAAATTTTTTAGTGTTCGTTGTTGGTTTTTTTTTTCTTTCTTTTTTTT